>NC_087320.1:12627500-12917986 GCF_037043105.1 Vanessa tameamea | reverse complement strand
ACCTAACCTAACCTAACCTAACCTAACCTAACCTAACCTAACCTAACCTAACCTAACCTAACCTAACCTAACCTAACCTAACCTAACCTAACCTAACCTAACCTAACCTAACCTAACCTAACCTAACCTAACCTAACCTAACCTAACCTAACCTAACCTAACCTAACCTAACCTAACCTAACCTAACCTAACCTAACCTAACCTAACCTAACCTAACCTAACCTAACCTAACCTAACCTAACCTAACCTAACCTAACCTAACCTAACCTAACCTAACCTAACCTAACCTAACCTAACCTAACCTAACCTAACCTAACCTAACCTAACCTAACCTAACCTAACCTAACCTAACCTAACCTAACCTAACCTAACCTAACCTAACCTAACCTAACCTAACCTAACCTAACCTAACCTAACCTAACCTAACCTAACCTAACCTAACCTAACCTAACCTAACCTAACCTAACCTAACCTAACCTAACCTAACCTAACCTAACCTAACCTAACCTAACCTAACCTAACCTAACCTAACCTAACCTAACCTAACCTAACCTAACCTAACCTAACCTAACCTAACCTAACCTAACCTAACCTAACCTAACCTAACCTAACCTAACCTAACCTAACCTAACCTAACCTAACCTAACCTAACCTAACCTAACCTAACCTAACCTAACCTAACCTAACCTAACCTAACCTAACCTAACCTAACCTAACCTAACCTAACCTAACCTAACCTAACCTAACCTAACCTAACCTAACCTAACCTAACCTAACCTAACCTAACCTAACCTAACCTAACCTAACCTAACCTAACCTAACCTAACCTAACCTAACCTAACCTAACCTAACCTAACCTAACCTAACCTAACCTAACCTAACCTAACCTAACCTAACCTAACCTAACCTAACCTAACCTAACCTAACCTAACCTAACCTAACCTAACCTAACCTAACCTAACCTAACCTAACCTAACCTAACCTAACCTAACCTAACCTAACCTAACCTAACCTAACCTAACCTAACCTAACCTAACCTAACCTAACCTAACCTAACCTAACCTAACCTAACCTAACCTAACCTAACCTAACCTAACCTAACCTAACCTAACCTAACCTAACCTAACCTAACCTAACCTAACCTAACCTAACCTAACCTAACCTAACCTAACCTAACCTAACCTAACCTAACCTAACCTAACCTAACCTAACCTAACCTAACCTAACCTAACCTAACCTAACCTAACCTAACCTAACCTAACCTAACCTAACCTAACCTAACCTAACCTAACCTAACCTAACCTAACCTAACCTAACCTAACCTAACCTAACCTAACCTAACCTAACCTAACCTAACCTAACCTAACCTAACCTAACCTAACCTAACCTAACCTAACCTAACCTAACCTAACCTAACCTAACCTAACCTAACCTAACCTAACCTAACCTAACCTAACCTAACCTAACCTAACCTAACCTAACCTAACCTAACCTAACCTAACCTAACCTAACCTAACCTAACCTAACCTAACCTAACCTAACCTAACCTAACCTAACCTAACCTAACCTAACCTAACCTAACCTAACCTAACCTAACCTAACCTAACCTAACCTAACCTAACCTAACCTAACCTAACCTAACCTAACCTAACCTAACCTAACCTAACCTAACCTAACCTAACCTAACCTAACCTAACCTAACCTAACCTAACCTAACCTAACCTAACCTAACCTAACCTAACCTAACCTAACCTAACCTAACCTAACCTAACCTAACCTAACCTAACCTAACCTAACCTAACCTAACCTAACCTAACCTAACCTAACCTAACCTAACCTAACCTAACCTAACCTAACCTAACCTAACCTAACCTAACCTAACCTAACCTAACCTAACCTAACCTAACCTAACCTAACCTAACCTAACCTAACCTAACCTAACCTAACCTAACCTAACCTAACCTAACCTAACCTAACCTAACCTAACCTAACCTAACCTAACCTAACCTAACCTAACCTAACCTAACCTAACCTAACCTAACCTAACCTAACCTAACCTAACCTAACCTAACCTAACCTAACCTAACCTAACCTAACCTAACCTAACCTAACCTAACCTAACCTAACCTAACCTAACCTAACCTAACCTAACCTAACCTAACCTAACCTAACCTAACCTAACCTAACCTAACCTAACCTAACCTAACCTAACCTAACCTAACCTAACCTAACCTAACCTAACCTAACCTAACCTAACCTAACCTAACCTAACCTAACCTAACCTAACCTAACCTAACCTAACCTAACCTAACCTAACCTAACCTAACCTAACCTAACCTAACCTAACCTAACCTAACCTAACCTAACCTAACCTAACCTAACCTAACCTAACCTAACCTAACCTAACCTAACCTAACCTAACCTAACCTAACCTAACCTAACCTAACCTAACCTAACCTAACCTAACCTAACCTAACCTAACCTAACCTAACCTAACCTAACCTAACCTAACCTAACCTAACCTAACCTAACCTAACCTAACCTAACCTAACCTAACCTAACCTAACCTAACCTAACCTAACCTAACCTAACCTAACCTAACCTAACCTAACCTAACCTAACCTAACCTAACCTAACCTAACCTAACCTAACCTAACCTAACCTAACCTAACCTAACCTAACCTAACCTAACCTAACCTAACCTAACCTAACCTAACCTAACCTAACCTAACCTAACCTAACCTAACCTAACCTAACCTAACCTAACCTAACCTAACCTAACCTAACCTAACCTAACCTAACCTAACCTAACCTAACCTAACCTAACCTAACCTAACCTAACCTAACCTAACCTAACCTAACCTAACCTAACCTAACCTAACCTAACCTAACCTAACCTAACCTAACCTAACCTAACCTAACCTAACCTAACCTAACCTAACCTAACCTAACCTAACCTAACCTAACCTAACCTAACCTAACCTAACCTAACCTAACCTAACCTAACCTAACCTAACCTAACCTAACCTAACCTAACCTAACCTAACCTAACCTAACCTAACCTAACCTAACCTAACCTAACCTAACCTAACCAACCTAACCTAACCTAACCTAACCTAACCTAACCTAACCTAACCTAACCTAACCTAACCTAACCAACCTAACCTAACCTAACCTAACCTAACCTAACCTAACCTAACCTAACCTAACCTAACCTAACCTAACCTAACCTAACCTAACCTAACCTAACCTAACCTAACCTAACCTAACCTAACCTAACCTAACCTAACCTAACCTAACCTAACCTAACCTAACCTAACCTAACCTAACCTAACCTAACCTAACCTAACCTAACCTAACCTAACCTAACCTAACCTAACCTAACCTAACCTAACCTAACCTAACCTAACCTAACCTAACCTAACCTAACCTAACCTAACCTAACCTAACCTAACCTAACCTAACCTAACCTAACCTAACCTAACCTAACCTAACCTAACCTAACCTAACCTAACCTAACCTAACCTAACCTAACCTAACCTAACCTAACCTAACCTAACCTAACCTAACCTAACCTAACCTAACCTAACCTAACCTAACCTAACCTAACCTAACCTAACCTAACCTAACCTAACCTAACCTAACCTAACCTAACCTAACCTAACCTAACCTAACCTAACCTAACCTAACCTAACCTAACCTAACCTAACCTAACCTAACCTAACCTAACCTAACCTAACCTAACCTAACCTAACCTAACCTAACCTAACCTAACCTAACCTAACCTAACCTAACCTAACCTAACCTAACCTAACCTAACCTAACCTAACCTAACCTAACCTAACCTAACCTAACCTAACCTAACCTAACCTAACCTAACCTAACCTAACCTAACCTAACCTAACCTAACCTAACCTAACCTAACCTAACCTAACCTAACCTAACCTAACCTAACCTAACCTAACCTAACCTAACCTAACCTAACCTAACCTAACCTAACCTAACCTAACCTAACCTAACCTAACCTAACCTAACCTAACCTAACCTAACCTAACCTAACCTAACCTAACCTAACCTAACCTAACCTAACCTAACCTAACCTAACCTAACCTAACCTAACCTAACCTAACCTAACCTAACCTAACCTAACCTAACCTAACCTAACCTAACCTAACCTAACCTAACCTAACCTAACCTAACCTAACCTAACCTAACCTAACCTAACCTAACCTAACCTAACCTAACCTAACCTAACCTAACCTAACCTAACCTAACCTAACCTAACCTAACCTAACCTAACCTAACCTAACCTAACCTAACCTAACCTAACCTAACCTAACCTAACCTAACCTAACCTAACCTAACCTAACCTAACCTAACCTAACCTAACCTAACCTAACCTAACCTAACCTAACCTAACCTAACCTAACCTAACCTAACCTAACCTAACCTAACCTAACCTAACCTAACCTAACCTAACCTAACCTAACCTAACCTAACCTAACCTAACCTAACCTAACCTAACCTAACCTAACCTAACCTAACCTAACCTAACCTAACCTAACCTAACCTAACCTAACCTAACCTAACCTAACCTAACCTAACCTAACCTAACCTAACCTAACCTAACCTAACCTAACCTAACCTAACCTAACCTAACCTAACCTAACCTAACCTAACCTAACCTAACCTAACCTAACCTAACCTAACCTAACCTAACCTAACCTAACCTAACCTAACCTAACCTAACCTAACCTAACCTAACCTAACCTAACCTAACCTAACCTAACCTAACCTAACCTAACCTAACCTAACCTAACCTAACCTAACCTAACCTAACCTAACCTAACCTAACCTAACCTAACCTAACCTAACCTAACCTAACCTAACCTAACCTAACCTAACCTAACCTAACCTAACCTAACCTAACCTAACCTAACCTAACCTAACCTAACCTAACCTAACCTAACCTAACCTAACCTAACCTAACCTAACCTAACCTAACCTAACCTAACCTAACCTAACCTAACCTAACCTAACCTAACCTAACCTAACCTAACCTAACCTAACCTAACCTAACCTAACCTAACCTAACCTAACCTAACCTAACCTAACCTAACCTAACCTAACCTAACCTAACCTAACCTAACCTAACCTAACCTAACCTAACCTAACCTAACCTAACCTAACCTAACCTAACCTAACCTAACCTAACCTAACCTAACCTAACCTAACCTAACCTAACCTAACCTAACCTAACCTAACCTAACCTAACCTAACCTAACCTAACCTAACCTAACCTAACCTAACCTAACCTAACCTAACCTAACCTAACCTAACCTAACCTAACCTAACCTAACCTAACCTAACCTAACCTAACCTAACCTAACCTAACCTAACCTAACCTAACCTAACCTAACCTAACCTAACCTAACCTAACCTAACCTAACCTAACCTAACCTAACCTAACCTAACCTAACCTAACCTAACCTAACCTAACCTAACCTAACCTAACCTAACCTAACCTAACCTAACCTAACCTAACCTAACCTAACCTAACCTAACCTAACCTAACCTAACCTAACCTAACCTAACCTAACCTAACCTAACCTAACCTAACCTAACCTAACCTAACCTAACCTAACCTAACCTAACCTAACCTAACCTAACCTAACCTAACCTAACCTAACCTAACCTAACCTAACCTAACCTAACCTAACCTAACCTAACCTAACCTAACCTAACCTAACCTAACCTAACCTAACCTAACCTAACCTAACCTAACCTAACCTAACCTAACCTAACCTAACCTAACCTAACCTAACCTAACCTAACCTAACCTAACCTAACCTAACCTAACCTAACCTAACCTAACCTAACCTAACCTAACCTAACCTAACCTAACCTAACCTAACCTAACCTAACCTAACCTAACCTAACCTAACCTAACCTAACCTAACCTAACCTAACCTAACCTAACCTAACCTAACCTAACCTAACCTAACCTAACCTAACCTAACCTAACCTAACCTAACCTAACCTAACCTAACCTAACCTAACCTAACCTAACCTAACCTAACCTAACCTAACCTAACCTAACCTAACCTAACCTAACCTAACCTAACCTAACCTAACCTAACCTAACCTAACCTAACCTAACCTAACCTAACCTAACCTAACCTAACCTAACCTAACCTAACCTAACCTAACCTAACCTAACCTAACCTAACCTAACCTAACCTAACCTAACCTAACCTAACCTAACCTAACCTAACCTAACCTAACCTAACCTAACCTAACCTAACCTAACCTAACCTAACCTAACCTAACCTAACCTAACCTAACCTAACCTAACCTAACCTAACCTAACCTAACCTAACCTAACCTAACCTAACCTAACCTAACCTAACCTAACCTAACCTAACCTAACCTAACCTAACCTAACCTAACCTAACCTAACCTAACCTAACCTAACCTAACCTAACCTAACCTAACCTAACCTAACCTAACCTAACCTAACCTAACCTAACCTAACCTAACCTAACCTAACCTAACCTAACCTAACCTAACCTAACCTAACCTAACCTAACCTAACCTAACCTAACCTAACCTAACCTAACCTAACCTAACCTAACCTAACCTAACCTAACCTAACCTAACCTAACCTAACCTAACCTAACCTAACCTAACCTAACCTAACCTAACCTAACCTAACCTAACCTAACCTAACCTAACCTAACCTAACCTAACCTAACCTAACCTAACCTAACCTAACCTAACCTAACCTAACCTAACCTAACCTAACCTAACCTAACCTAACCTAACCTAACCTAACCTAACCTAACCTAACCTAACCTAACCTAACCTAACCTAACCTAACCTAACCTAACCTAACCTAACCTAACCTAACCTAACCTAACCTAACCTAACCTAACCTAACCTAACCTAACCTAACCTAACCTAACCTAACCTAACCTAACCTAACCTAACCTAACCTAACCTAACCTAACCTAACCTAACCTAACCTAACCTAACCTAACCTAACCTAACCTAACCTAACCTAACCTAACCTAACCTAACCTAACCTAACCTAACCTAACCTAACCTAACCTAACCTAACCTAACCTAACCTAACCTAACCTAACCTAACCTAACCTAACCTAACCTAACCTAACCTAACCTAACCTAACCTAACCTAACCTAACCTAACCTAACCTAACCTAACCTAACCTAACCTAACCTAACCTAACCTAACCTAACCTAACCTAACCTAACCTAACCTAACCTAACCTAACCTAACCTAACCTAACCTAACCTAACCTAACCTAACCTAACCTAACCTAACCTAACCTAACCTAACCTAACCTAACCTAACCTAACCTAACCTAACCTAACCTAACCTAACCTAACCTAACCTAACCTAACCTAACCTAACCTAACCTAACCTAACCTAACCTAACCTAACCTAACCTAACCTAACCTAACCTAACCTAACCTAACCTAACCTAACCTAACCTAACCTAACCTAACCTAACCTAACCTAACCTAACCTAACCTAACCTAACCTAACCTAACCTAACCTAACCTAACCTAACCTAACCTAACCTAACCTAACCTAACCTAACCTAACCTAACCTAACCTAACCTAACCTAACCTAACCTAACCTAACCTAACCTAACCTAACCTAACCTAACCTAACCTAACCTAACCTAACCTAACCTAACCTAACCTAACCTAACCTAACCTAACCTAACCTAACCTAACCTAACCTAACCTAACCTAACCTAACCTAACCTAACCTAACCTAACCTAACCTAACCTAACCTAACCTAACCTAACCTACCTACCTACCTACCTACCTACCTACCTACCTACCTACCTACCTACCTACCTACCTACCTACCTACCTACCTACCTACCTACCTACCTACCTACCTACCTACCTACCTACCTACCTACCTACCTACCTACCTACCTACCTACCTACCTACCTACCTACCTACCTACCTACCTACCTACCTACCTACCTACCTACCTACCTACCTACCTACCTACCTACCTACCTACCTACCTACCTACCTACCTACCTACCTACCTACCTACCTACCTACCTACCTACCTACCTACCTACCTACCTACCTACCTACCTACCTACCTACCTACCTACCTACCTACCTACCTACCTACCTACCTACCTACCTACCTACCTACCTACCTACCTACCTACCTACCTACCTACCTACCTACCTACCTACCTACCTACCTACCTACCTACCTACCTACCTACCTACCTACCTACCTACCTACCTACCTACCTACCTACCTACCTACCTACCTACCTACCTACCTACCATCAAACACAACAAAGCAAGCAACAAAATTCAGTCAATATCAGGAATTGTAAATTAAAAAAAAAAAATTAAAAATAAAATAAAATTAAAACCTAAAACACACAGTTATTTCTAATTGTACATTTTAAAACAAGGTAGTTATATTTTGTTTCTTTTTACTTTGTACGACATCGTAACTGAGCCATGGTTCACTTGTGCGCGGTCTATAATAAATAATAAAAACAACTCACCTTAACTTCCATTGTATTAAAACCACTCGATACATATAACATACTTATAACGTTAACAGCAAAGTCAGCAAATATCCGTCCTTCCTAGTTTGTCCTCCATCTTTTTCTCCCAGCTAAAAATCCCGCGCTTCTCCGTGCCAGGCAGTACCAGCTCGCCTCACCACGCCACGTGACGGAAGAGACGGGAGTGCCACAACACGGTTTCGATAACCGAATCAATAATCCTATTTCATACATGTTATTTCAATTAAAAAAAAAAAAAAAAACGTATTTAAAAGTCAAAGCAGTACTAACTATTATTATTTCAATTAAAATTATATAAGTGTATTTAAAAAATCATGACAAATCGGTCTATTAAAATTTATAGTGTATCAATTGGAACTAGTAACGCCATCTTTTAAGGACTTAAGTAATATTATAGACTTCAGTAAAATATAATCTGTAGTGAAATATATTGTTTGCTGCTTCACATCTAAAAGGAAGTTGTCTTTTATTTTATAAAACGATCAATGCAAATCCTTGCAACCGAAGATACGACTTTAAATATGATAAGACTGTTAGCGAGTGAAAATATCGATATTTAGAGAAAATATGCAAAATCTATTTTTTACGGATGTATGGGCGATCGGCAGTGTTGCCATCTAGTTTCAATGTATGTAACAAATCAAAACTATATCCATGGGCGTTCGCCGTGCTGCCATCTGTTGTCAATATATGTAACAAATCGAATAAAACTTATAATCTGTAAAGCGATATCTATCAAATAATTTGGGACTTAATAATACAGGGAATATTATTATCTACTCTTAGCAATAAAGTAAGTAAAATGTAGAATAATAAATTGTAATTCACATTTTAGAATCAATCTTAGATAATACTAAGTTATATTTCTTATTTTGGAATATAGAATGTATCAAGCAAGTCATTAACATTTGTTTTGTACCTATGGCGTTTTAAGCCTATGATTTCCGGACAGATTTATTATAATAAGTAAGGAATTACATAAATTAAGATTTAGTAGAACTTTTGGTTATGGCAATTATTAACTAATACTGTTTAAATAATTTAGAAATATAAATATGATCTATTTTTGTCATAAAATTTGTTTTAATAATTTTGAAATATAAATATGATTTCTTTTTGTCAAGAAATGTGTGAATTTGATGTGTCCGGTATATTTTTAATATAGATAGTGATAAATAATTAAGCTAATTACAATATATTTAGATTTTTAATTAAGATCAAAAATAATTTTATATTATTTTTTTATTATTATAAGCCATTAATAGTTATTATGTTTGTAACAAAATAAATATGGTCTTGTTGTTGATATAAAAAAAGGATGTTATAGTTTAGTTAGTACAAAAGTAAGTTCAGACGGGCAATCCTCGGACAATTGTAGAACCAATCACCATACAATTATTACTATTAATATTAAATTTATTAATGCAAAAAGTGTTTTTCTGGATTTCTACATGAATCCCGGGGAGAATTCTGGCGAATCGCCGACAGATGCGTAGTGTTTATATAATATAATAGAAGCATTTCACACGCATTCCATCAATCGATGATATATATCATCCATGCAGTTACATCAGTAGTTCCCAAACTTATTTTTCTCGTGGACCACATTCAAAATTTTACTGGTTTCGGTGGACCCCCCTGCTGCTACATTTCTACCACATTCTTCAAGTCGCCAAAAAATAAAAATTGTGTCGCTTCTGAATTCTGTCCCTATATTCCGATAGGTAAAATAAAAACGAAAAATGGTACATTTTATAACACTTTATTTATTAAAAGAATAGAATTACAAGAAAAAATTAATAAGGTAATATAGGTTCAGGTCATAATTTTAATTAATAGGAAGGATGTATTTGATGGAGTGTCAGCAAACGATCAATGTTTGGCTTTATTTTTGTGAGCAATAACCGCAAATCCCCCCGCTCTGTGATGTTTAATTTGCTTCTTTTTTTTGTTAAGAGGTTAACAAAAAAAAGGGAAGGGAAGGCCAAGGAAAAGCTATTAAAAATTTCCTTGCGATTTCCCACAGTCCAGGATAATTTTCAATGCATTGCTTCTGATTTTTTTGACAGCTTTTATTACAAAATGAAGAGATCGGTTCAACCTGTCACTTAAATGTTTTGCCACAAGATGTTGGCGGTGGATTACGCAATGAATAGCCGTAAGTCCTGGTATAATTCTTTTGAGATGACTTATAAACCCACGATATAGCCCGACCATTGCAGGAGCTCCGTCTGTTGCCACTGAAATAGTGTTTGTAAGTAAAAACGATTTTTCACTTTTTAGTTAGAAGTTTTCTTCAAGAATTGTTGTATATTAAATGTAAAGTTACATTATATAATGATAATAATTTAATTATTGCTGATTTGAGAGAAATCTCCGAGATGATCTCCGACAAAAGAGAAACATGATCAATTTGTGAAAGGTTTATGTTTATATAAGTTATGATTAGCTCAATCATATTTGTTTATGTTTTTTATTTTGGTTTTATTGAAATTAACTTTGTGATATTTAAGTTTCATAGACATCAATTGGTATCAAGAAGTGAGTAGTAGTCCGTCGTCGAGTCATCTTGTGAGTATCTACTGAAGTAAAGACATAACTTGAAGAATTGAAGATTTTCTACACAGACAAAATTCTTTTCAGAGCTTATATCATGTTTCAAATAACACCGCATGCTGCTTCTTATTTCGAATAATACAGTTGTTGTCAGAATTATTAAACGTTTTAAACGATGACGTCTTAAAATAAAACAATACCATAAACAGTTTATAATTGTATATTTCAAAAAAAAAAATCTGGAAAAAAAAAACAATAAATTTTATACTTGTATAATTACATTTAACATTTCGGTACAACTTGTAAAATAACCACAACACGTTTTAAACCTATTATTAATACTTAATATAAATTCGTCGGCTCGAGTGTGTCCCCGTTCATCCGAAACTAAAACACAACCCTGTATTTGTCCGACCTGTGTGATGACTTTCGCATCTGTTGGTCAGTCCAGTGGAAACATATGTACATTTTCTGAATCTACGAAACGCAAAATAAAATTAATGAAATTGATTACCATACAATAATACTTGTTATAAAGTAAAATTGTCTATGTCTAACAACCATTGCGTCTGATTATACATATAATATTTAACAGTATGTCAGAGTAGGCCGTATGAAGAGCATGGTCTACGTCGGGGGACTCTGTAGTAATAATATATAGTGTAAATAGTACCTAAACCAGATCAAGAACTCAGTAGTGATCATTATATACATTCATGTTATGATTATAAAATGCATATTTCGGAAGATATTACATAACATTTGTGAAAATAGCGATTCATCAATCCAAACTTCTCTGAAACTTATACAATATAAGACCCAAAAATTCATAACATGACATAAGACATTCTTGTTCATTTACTTCTTTGTCTATTCTTTATTTACAAAGCTCGATTCAATAAAATTATGGCACATAACTTTCAATCCCAATACATTTTATAAAATTAAAATATTTATTGTCTAACGTCATGATTGACAAAAAATGTTTCTAGCTCTTTAACATAAAATAAATTTTAAGTGTATAATTATTTCTCCTCTCTAAGCTTAAAGTTATTTTAGTAAAAAATGACACTTTAGATTCTAAATATTCGAGATGATGTCGCTCACTTATATCTTAGTATTATCGAAATGGTTAAAAGCAAAAATAGTTATCTATTTTTCATAATACTATTCGTATTAAGTAAAACGAGTACTTATAAAAATATATTTTCCGCAGCACTAAATCACGGTTTATGTGCTTTAGCGTACTACTTGGAATGAACACAGACATACACTCTGTCTGAAGTCTGAAGATTAAAGTTTTCGGTTCTTGATCACCTTCGTAATTTTCCGTCACATAAACGCGGCAATCACTTATCAAAGTTAACCTTCAAACATTCGTTAGAGGTATGAGTCACACCCGCCCATCGATGTATCTCCCGCGAAACAACAAATACGGATAGTCAGTCGTTAACGCTCAGGCGGGCGACGGAGGAGCGAGCGTCTTCGCGGGCGGGTCGACGGAAGCGGGGGCGGGAGCGGGCGACGAAGCGGGGGCGGGGGCGGGCGACGAAGCGGGGGCGGCAGCGGGCGACGAAGCGACGCGCGCGCGAGGCCGCGGCATCGCCAAAACCAGCTTGTCCCAGAAATGCGGGTCGTCCCAGCGCAGGTACGTGACGGAAGCGAGGTAGGCGCGCAGGTCTGCGTCGGCGGCGGCCGCCAGCTCCGGCCGCAGGCCCGGCAGCAGCAGCAGCAGCAGGCGCGGGCGCTGGTCGCGCAGCGCGGCCGCGTACGCCTCGCGCATCTCCGCGCGCGCCCACGTGGACGCCAGGAAGCGCTCCGACAGCAGCACCAGCGTGCGCCGCGAGCGCGACACGGACTCCGCGATCTGCGCCGGGATCCACCGGCCCGGCGTCCAGTCGCGCTCGTGCAGGCACAGCCGCAGCCCCGCGTCGCGCTCCAGCCGCGTGGCCAGCTCCGCCGCGAACTCGGCGTCCAGGTGCGAGAACGACACGAACGCGTCGAACGGCCGCTCCGAGTCGTCGTCCTCGCGCAGCGGCCGCAGCAGCCAGCGGAGACACAGGCCGCGCTCGAACAGGAACCGCTGCCGCGAGGGACGAGGCGATTATTGGAAAGCGTGCCTCCGCGGCGAGTCCGCTGCGCCGGGACGCGACTCACCTTGAAGCGCTGACGGGCGACGGGACGCGTCAGGCAGGCGGCGGCCACGGCCGAGGCGGCGGCCAGCGCCAGCCCCACCAGTGCGAGGGGCCATAGCGCGGGCGAGCAGCGCGCCGCCAGCCGCGTGGCCGCCGCCAGCGCGTCCTCCCCGCCCGCGCACTGCGCTCCCCCCGCGCCCTCCGCGCCCTCGGCGCGCACGTGTGCCGCCAGCGCCCGCAGCAGCGGCATCGAGTCGCAGTCGCAGCGCAGCGGGTTGCCGGCGAGCCGCACGGAGCGTCTCCCGTCGAACAGGATCGCCGTCGTCGCCGGGTCGATGCTAACTATCCGATTGTCGGAGAGGTCGAGGACCTGCGTCCGAAAAAATCGTCTAAAATGCGACGACTCCGAGGGCGCATCGGCCGACGCGATTTCTCGCGCGCTCGTACCTCCAGCTCCGGCGCGATGTCGTCGGGCGTGAGGCGCGAGATGTTGTTGTGCGGCAGCAGCAGCGCGCGCGCCGGCAGCCCGCGCGGCGCGCGCGGCACGCGGCGCAGGCCGGCGCGCGCGCAGCGCAGCTCGGCGCGCTCGCCGCTCACGAAGCAGGTGCAGCCGGCGGCGCACGGGCCCAGCGCGGCGGGCAGCGCGCACAGCAGCGCGTGCGGCGGCACGTCCAGCAGCGCGGCGCCGCTCCCGCAGCGCGCGTCGCGCAGCGCGGCGCGCGCGTGCTCGGGCCGCTCGCGGGCGGCGCGCGCGAACCAGTACGCGGAGCAGTCGCACTTCAGCGGCGCGTCCAGGAGCAGCGACGTCAACTGCGAGTTCGATTATCGAATGATGGGCTCGCTTTTGTTGGGTCGCGTACTTTTGGTCGCGTACTTTAATGCGACGAACGTTCGAATCTGTCGGTCTGTCTGTCGAGGTCGGCAGCGCCCGTTGAAAACTTTCTTGAATTACGAGTGAGCGCGTTGCCCGCCGTGACCTTTCCGAGGTACGATAGATACTATGCCAGCGCCGTGAAATATACGACTACAAATTTTGGGCAATGATATATTTTTACTGATGCATGATGTCTTGCAGGTATTTGGTTATGAAATATCAGGAGGATTCTAATAATATTTATAAAAGCGAATAGCATTTTAATAGAGCTTATGATCTAATTTATTTCGCATGAGATATTCACGGGCACGGTCGTCGAGTAGCTCACCAGATGACCCGCCTCGATATGCGGTCGTCCCTCGTCTTTTGGAGAAAGTATATTTCGAGTGAACGTACCCGAGACGAGGCGAAGTCGTCGGACACGTTGCCGGCGAGCACGGCGGCGAACTGCTCGCGGGTGTAGCTCACGTCGCGCACGGGGTTGCCTCGCACGTCCACCGTGGTCGCGTGCGTGCGGCGCCACTGCAGGTCGTCGAACTGCAAGAGTACACGCGTACAGAGAAGGCTCCGCCACGACGCGGGGACGCGGGGCGCGGGACGCGGCGACGCAGCGACACTCACCTCCAGGCGCGAGATGTTGTTGGAGCGCAGATCGATGTCGGTGAGCGCCACGAGGTCGGAGCGCCAGTCGCGGCAGATGCGCGCGAGGCCGGTGCGCGCCAGGCGCAGCGCGCGCAGCGAGTGCGTCTGCCACAGCGGCGACATCACTGCGGCAGACGCGTTTGGACGGTACTCATATTATACTAAAGCTGATACTAAATATACTACAGAATGTCTTACAACGTTCAGTGTTACAGTCATTAGACAATCAAACCGCCGTATTTAAGGTACTTAATTGAATAAAGATTAATTCTGTATTACTTAAAATTCCTTCGAAAATAAGCCATTATTTCTCGTAAAAAGTAAAGGATAAAAAATGGTAATTGCGGGTTATCCCTAAGAAATAGCACTACATGGTATAATAAATGTAATGGCTGTATTAAAGATTTTAGCAAGAAGTTGGATATCTATAGCGCTTTCAGGAAAAATATGACTGAAAGACAAACTAAATATTCTGGTCCTGCACCTGCTAGTTCCTTAACAATGAAAACCACGTGAAGAGTTGCTACAACCGTGGAGACTTAAATCTGAAATCACCTACCTGTCCGAAAGGACTTTATTGTTTTAAATGTAACGGAGCAATGGCATAATGAATTTCTTAAAATACCTTTTGGATTGTGTACAGCGCCATCTGTATTCCAGAGATTTATCAATGACATTTTTTTACGATCTAATAAATGATGGTACTTAACTGGCTTATCTAGATTACCTGATAATACCATCAGAAACTGAAAAAGCGTCGATAAAACTAAATATAGTACTTAATAGGGCTGAAGAATTTGGTCTAGAATTCAATTGATTCTATATCAATATTTTAAAAAAAATCGTGCTTTTGAAGTGACTACACTTTTTACGACTGACGCAAATAAGAGGTAGTTAAAACAACGTAAAATATTCCAAACAAACCGTGAGCGACGTAGGCATCGCCGGAGCCGCAGAGGTCGGCGAGCGGGTTGCGGTCCAGCGACAGCGCGCGCAGCGCCGGCAGCGCCGCCAGCGTCGCCACCGCCGCCCGCCCGAGCCTGTTACTCGACATCTCCACCTCCTCCAGCGCCGGCGCCGCGTCCACGAGCTCGCTGGGGTGCAGACGCTGGATTAGTAAGTAAACGAGATGAGCATAATATTTAAGACAGCGGTCGGGCTCCGGTACCTCGGGAGCTGCTCCAGCTCATTTGACGATAGATCGAGCCGGTACAGGGCGGGCGTGTCTTCGATCCATCGCGGATGCAACGTGCGTAGCCCACAATGGCGGACCTCCAGCACGCGCAGCGCACGCGCTCCCCGCAGCTCATCCGCGCCCACCAGCCCGCTCCGCACGCGCCACACACGTAACGTGTCGACGGCCGGGCACGCCGACAGCCACCCGGCCGGTAGCGCCGTGATCACGTTGTCGACGACCACGTTCCGCAATGACGAGCAGTTTCCGCGGAGGACGGCGCTATGAGCATTGCGCAGAGTCACGTTCTCGATAGAAGGCCCGAGCGTTAAGCCGTCGACGGGCGCGGCCAGCTGCACGACTTCAAGCGCCGGCGCCGCGCTCAGGTTCACTTCTCGGAGAAGGTCGTCGCGCACGACGAAACGTGAGAGCTTGGGGAGGCGTGCGAACGCATCGGCGGGGATGCTCGCGAGTCCGACGTTGTTGAGGCTCAACGATTGTAGCGTTTGTGGCAAGAGAAGCGTGGCAGATCGCGAAAGTGAGACGCCGGTGAGTTGCAAATTGCGCAGAGTAACCAGCGGTTCGACGAAATCGGGGTCGGGTATTAGAAGTGCAGCGGCAGACGAGATAGCGAGCGAGGCGATGTCTAAGTCGCGTAAGTGAACTGCACGCAGCTCGGGTTGCGCGGGTGTTTTATCCAGCTCTAGCGTGCTGCGGACCGTGATGTTGAGCGCCTGCAGCGCAGCGGCGTAGCCTTGCGCCGGCGGTGCGCACGTGGTCAGCTTCACGTACAGAACCTTGACCGCTCTCTCGAATCGCGGCAGTACTTCACTTTCCAGGGAAACATTTTCCGGGCAAGTGAGATGAAAATATCTCACATCAGAGGTTATTTGCAGTTTTTGACCTTAAAATAATACAGCTACATTAAAATGCATGTAACAGTTTCAAACAAAGCTCATAAAGGAGAGGAGCCCTTAGCCCAGCAGTGGTATATTACAGTGGTGTTTGAGTTTAATGACAATGGCTGTTTTATTTTAATTATGTTTAAATGGTATAGTTGGTTGTTGATCTAGAACACAAAAATGCTAATCGTCGTGACATGAATTGCTGCACTGCAAGTTTGTGCAGCTATATCAGAGTATCAGAAGAGTGTTATAATGCATATTGAATTTTGTTTATTCTTAGTAGAATTATCTATTTAGACGTAGATCTTACATCACCGAATAAATACAAATTTAAAACTATGCATCAAGATACATATACAATAAAGATACAAGAAACAGACTATCTTATTGAATACAAATATTTTAGGTTTCAGAATGCTTCATGCACAGTACACAGATAGAAAACGGCAAAGGCAGATGAAATCAATATTTATTTTACACAATTATTACAGAGAAGAATTTGTTAATAGTTTAGAAATTGATTTGAATCATAGTCAGGAATGCGTTAATGTTAGTGATGATTTTGGCTTCCTTTTATTAGTCTATCCTACTCTGATCTTGAAACTCGGTCACGTTGCTTTAAATAGTACAATAATATTATGAATATTTAAGTGAGAGAGTTAAAACATCACATTGTTTTGAAGATACATAGGTAATAAAAGCAAGTACAAACAAATCTCAAGACAGACTATATATGTATTAACTATGCTTAATTTATTCATTCAACACAATGTTTATAGAAACTTTTATTAATAATGAATAAATAAATCAACAATTATAAAAACAATTACAGTTTATAGCCTCACTAATGGTCATCATTTATTAATCTTTAACTTTTTGGTACGCATAAATCACTTTTTGAATTAGTGACAATATTTGGAGCATATTCTTTCCACTAGTTTCTGTCTTTGCTTTACTGCCTCATCTAACAGACTTGGTTTTCACGTTTGAAAATAATTAACCAGAACCAGAGTCGTAAAATATCATGAGAACAAAACAGATAATCGATGTAATGTAGTACTGTTACTGAAGCTGTGCTAGAAACCCATGACTCATACAATTTTCATAATGTCACATATGAACATAAAATATTTCGTGGAATGTATAAATGAACATTTATTTAGCACATACAATTTTTTCTTAGATGTAATAATAATATTTGTTCATGTATCATGTATTTGTTAAGTATCACCACAATATTTTCCTGTTGATGTTATCATTTACACAATTTTACTAATAGCATTACTACTAGTTTATTTATATATTAATAAATGTAATAATTTACCTACCCTAAATATAGTTCTCGACGACAGGAAGGATTGAAAGTTTTACGGTAAAAGTTTTAATACAAACCATTGACTACAAAAAAGTGCTCATCGACCACGGAGCCGTTTTCTCGACACTGGTCTTGAGTGGCCCATGGAGGGCAACGCGGTCCCTCTGCCGCCGCTAACACTAAGCATGTCCAAACAAAGATCCAAATTCTATTTATTGGCATTTCTGTTTCGTATTCGCCTTAATCCTTATCCATTTGATCGAATTCACTTTCAAAACTTTCATAACGTGTTTACATATAAAATGATATTATCAAAAGAGAAATTTGTAAGTTTCCAACAGTTTTCTGTGTAAAAATGTCTGCTAAAACCACCTTTATCCTATTTTTGACACTTTTTATTGATTTCGATATCGAGAAGCAACTTGAGCAATGAGGAAAATGATCAAATTAACGAAACCACAACTTGTTGTTTCGTAAAACATAAATATTATATGCCAAATGGCAATTGACAAAATGACAGATGTCAGATAACGAGTTTACTTTACAGACTATATTTCGGTTATATATGAACGACAGACTAATACTACACCCTCCTAATATTTATAAATTATGATTAACTCACTTCCTAAAGTATAGAAATGAGGCAATAGACTGCTTGAGTGGTTTTAACCTCTTATAAATAACCATAAAGTTAAGTTAAGTAAATCAGTTTAAAGAATATGATGTTATATTACTCTATTGGCAAGAAACACATTTCTTATAGATAAAATGATATCAGACTGTGTGTTTTCACACATTCGCGTATCTTTAGATCTTCTCCTCAGACACAAAAGTGGGATATATATACGACATGTAGCTTCTGCTGTGCAAGTTGGTATATCAACTCCAACGAATGTTTCGAACTGTATTTAATATTGTTGTAAAAATATTATGACGTAATTATAAGTATTCTTACACTTCGTTACAGACATCTCGTATCCGAAATAAGGTCTCAAGCTTCATTATAAAAATAAACAAACCAGAAGATCATTTTTGAAGAATGAAACCAATTGAAATATTATATTAGGCATAATGTTATTTAATAAGGCAAATCAAATCATATTATTATTCTTTATTTAAGTAGGTTCATAAAAGCACTTTTGTATAGTTATTTTACAACCGGTTCGCAAAGTAGATTGTGCCGCGCAGAACCGACAATAATACTCAGACTTTGAATTTTTCAGTCTGGCATAGTGAAAATTTATATTAAACGACTTGACCGTTATTAGAAGCTTAAATAATGAGATAGGCTCATCCGGTTCCCGTCATATTTTACCTCTCTTTCTACCCAGGTATGTATGTCTCTTTCGCACTACCCTCTCTTTTCACCTGGCCTGGTGGGAAGCGCTAGTAGTAGTCAGCGATTCCCTTGTAATCATTGGCTTGAATTTTCCCGTCCGGTCAACTTGTGCACTAAAAGTACTTTTCAATTTGAATTTTTGTTTCAAAGTGATAATTGTGAAAAATCCAACATGTAAGTTGCACATTTATTTTTATTTTTCTACCCTATTTTATATATTGTGTGTACTATCTATTATAAAGACTTATTTTCGTTCCTTTTAGTCTAGTAAACGCTCAATAGTTGTTTTATAATGGATAACGATGTTAATAGTCCTATTGAGCGAGTTGTGGCGGGTACATCGGGTACTAATTCGCAACGCGATAGGCGGCGGTCAACCTCTAGTAGCGATAGCAGTGATAGCTCGTCCTCATCTTCGAGCTCGTCTGAATCTCAACGAGTCTCAAAGAAAAAGAAGAAGCATCGTCACTCCAAAAATCATAAACGCCATCGCCGTCTTTTAGAAAAAAATTCTAAAGAAGTTTGTGATTTAAAGCAAAATGTTTTGTATAACGAACGAAATAATTACTGCGATAATGATAATGAATCATTTTTGTCAGACGTGAGTCGTGAACTTTATAATAATCAGTCGATGCAATACTGTAGTGATCTGAATCCTGAAGTACCTAATTTATCATTTGATATTGAAACTAAAATTAATGATCCTGTTATACCTACCGCCCCTTTGGAATATATAAAAATGTTGAACGAAGTTCAACGATTTGGCAGCGAAACGTGGTCTGACGTACGATATAGTGACACACAAAAATTATATAACCATTCCCCTGGATTTATAGAGCTTGAGACTTGAGACTTAAACTAATCACTAGGACACTGTGTCAATATCAGTTAGTTGTCTATTTTTAACCGGATTTGTTGCGTAGCTGAATCCTCATGTTTGGGACAATAGATGAGGAGTCCAATGAAGACTTAACACAATATGAACTTTTCTAATTTAATAATAATCATTATTAAGATTTTTCTAAGCTGCCAATTTATAAGACCTTAAAACATGAGTCTTCTCGTAGTCGTTCTTTTTATTACTGAAGGTTGTTTCTATAAAAATCGTTCATTTTCAGCTCCCCTTTGCGCAGTTGTTATAGCGCGGCCAGTGCTCTCACTGTGCTTGTTACCTGGTCACACCAGCTGCTAGGTGTTCTGCCACCGGGTCTTTTACCTTCCACTTTGCACACCACAGTCAACTTCTGCGGGTTATTTGGTGGACGACGAGGAAAATAGACTTGTTTGTCTTCTAGCCATCCATGGTATATGAAGCATTCTTATCCGACACCACTTCACTAGAACGTCTAGATCCTTTTGCGTTCTAGTAATCCGATCCATAGAAGAATATTGAGAAGATTAACGACTGGACAATGTGATATTAGAAATCTTTCGATTCTGTCAAGCCCGTGTTAATTTATTATTTATATTGATTTATTTCTTTGTCCCTTGTCTTTGTCGGATCCTGGACAGATACGAGATACAAAAAAATCACTAACAAGTTTCTAGTTCCTTGACTTGTTCAGTTCTATCAATGAACATCACTTTAGTTTATTAATAGTGAGTCCAACTAGCCTACTCTCGTATTATACTCTCCGGACTTAGTATAGCTCTGCAAGTTCCGCCTCAGATGAGGCAAAAGTGTAGTGTTGTCTGTGTTACTAATCTTTAAGCCCCCGACAAAGACACTTGCCATTCATGCCATCAAGAGTTAGCTAGGAGAGTCTCTCATATCTTTGGATTACCCTTTTCTGTTTTGAAACGTCCATTATTTTGCTTGCATGAGATATGAAGGCGACCGTGCGATTATAAATAATGTTGTTGAGCCTTTTTTATGCAGCTGAATTATAAATAACAAAGATTACTTCTAATCCTTAACCCTCTACCTGTTTCCCATACTTGATTACACAGATCAAACATCGTTTGTTCCTAGGTATTTTTTATATAATGCAAGTTCTCCGGCTGATTTATTGATCTTAAGTTTGACCAGTGCGTCTCTAATCTCGGATTCAAGGTTATTGTAATATAAGTATGATGTTATTATTAAGATATTGGGTTCCATATAATGCTTGTCTAAGCCTTATTAAAGAGGTTCCCAGTACGTGCGCCATATTTCTGTTCATCTCTAGTTAATAATTTACCTTCACTTTCTATTGCTCATGTCCTTGCCTGAAAACTCCCTTTTATAAGTTTAACTTTTAGGAATTAAGCTCTTTTTTATATTTTTGTGCATGTTCTTCAATGTCCTGAAACATTGAGTTTAGGCAGGCGTTATCGCCTTTGCGACATAAGTATTCGACGTCTTTTGTTTTTAGGATTCTGTATCGTTAGTCAATAATAAATAATCAATCAGTGAATAGTGAATGTAATTAAAAAGACAAGTTAAAAAAAGAAAATCTTATATTTATTTTTAAAATACAAATTTATAAAGTAAAATATTTACAAATATAAAAAGTATTATTGCATTAATATTATTGTTTACAATACTCTTCAGATACATATTATAAGAATAGTTTCTACAGAGTTCCGTAGTCAGGACGATAGCACGTTTGTCACGATATTGTTACAATTTGTATTCCTACTGGTCGTTGTTATTGATACGAACTGAACCAATAATAGCGGATATTACAGACATTTCAATAATGTTTACTATTTTTCATTCCTACTTATTACATTGGTCATTGACATTTGCATGATGTAACTCAAAATCTAACTTTAGGTATATTTTAAATGATAATAAAATGAAGATTATATATTTCAGTTAATGATGATGTCGAGCCACAAATATACTTATTTGTAGGTACTACGGTAACTCCAACATCAGCGCGGCGCAAAAAGGGACTCACTCGAATTATTTGTATGATATTTTGAGAGGAATTTTAATTACTATAAAATAATAATATACCTAGACGGTAACGAAGATGACATTGGTACATATATTTTGTACGTATACTGATTACTTCAGGTGTACATTAAGATAACATATTAACGGCCTTAATAAAAGTTGCACAGTGGTTGTAAAGTAATATACAACAATGTTTTCTTCTTGCGTGTGTCAAATTATTTATGAAGGAGAGAGGAGAATCGATCTAACTCTTCACCCGCCACACAACATTAAAAGGCCGTTTAAAGTTCGCCGTTAAAAGCCTAGCATTATAAGTAAATAGTATGTACAGTTTAACTTATAATTTACTTATTATACTTACAACTTTATAAATTATTTCAATTCTATAATTACATACATTTTATGACTACCATTATTTACATTTTTTTAACAAATCATCGATAACGTTAGAAGGTCCACAATAATTTATTACAACTCTGCCTCATCGCGTGACATCATACTCGGTCGTAGAACACAAGTCGGACTTGACGCTTTAAATATAATTATCTTCAACTACTCACAATAAAGGATAAAACTTAGTCGTAGTGTGCCAGAATGATAGACGATAACAATGACAAGAAACAAACTATAAGAAGCGAAATTGAGATTGTTTCTTTTTATCAAACAATTTTATTATTTTTATTTTTATATTTAATTAGTATTAACTGGATAGGAGTTATGACGCTAAGTAAAATTCAGTAATCGTAATTATTGTCTACACCGCAAAAGGGTGCGCAACATTTTAGGTGGATCGGTTGTAAGAAATCGACTTAAACTCAATTGCAAGATTTGGGGCTTACACACTAACAAGATATATCGAATAAAAGCTTGTGAACGGGGCTGCAACAAGTATAATAACGCTTAGCAGTCGTAGGTATGCGTTTAAATGTAACATTGACTCGGTGATGCAGCCGCGGCGACGACTGCTCGAGGTCATCGGTAATCTTCAAGTCGTTTTCCTGTTAGACTTTTCCGCGATGTGTAGCGCGCTAATACTTGATGCGTAATACATAAACTTATATCTACATATTGTATTACAATGAAAAAATATGATACATTTTTTGGAAACAAATTAAAAGTAAATATTGGTAACACGACCGCATAAGCGTTAGCCGGTAGCCGTGCCTTAATGCGTAAAAGTAATTTATTTAATTAGAAGATAATAATCGTTATAAGTTATATCGGTACCGAGTTACATATTAGTTGCGTGTCACTCATAATGCAATGGTTTACTGAGTCATGACGCGTCTAGGTAAATTCTTTAGAAAGAATGTAAGTTAGAATAAATATTAAAATACATAATTTTATATATAATATGTTAATGTGTGTCAGGTGTGATATAAAATGAACCCAGACGTAATAGAAAATACGATTTCAGAAATTAATTTATGTTCTCGGCAAAAATACTCAATAGAAAATAGAACTCTTTGATGGTCTTAATGCAATACTTAAATGGCCGATTGGTACGCCTTTTACAAATAAATGTTATCGTATTAACAGACACTATTAATTTTTAAAATAAGTATTTACCTAAGTAGGTGTATACCTAATATATTTTAAAACACACTAATTATGTGTGATAAATTCCATGTGAGTAGGTATTCTATTGTATAAACAGCTATAAGCTGTAGACATAGATCAGGTTGGTCGATTTTATTATTACAACGTTGCGGTTTCGCAGTCAGGGTATGCGCAGGGGCGCGGGCGGCCGCGCGTCGGGCCGCAGGTCGTTGTCCACCGCGTCGAGCTCCAGGCGCCGTCGCAGCCACGCCAGCATGGCCTCCTGGTGCGCGTCACATTCATTAGATAAGTGATTAGGTTCTACGGACAACTAATAATTGGTAAACGGCCAGCATTATATTTTGACAGCTGACTTTTGAATTTATAATTTTACTTTCTTAGTAGATAGTTCTAGAATGTACTATAGTTATATGAGAACTTTGAAGATAACGACATTCGAAATTATTATAATGTGAAATTTAATCGAAAGCTTTAATAGTGCCAATTGTTAAATTCAGGTCAATAAGAAGTACAATTACTTTAGTATTATTTAATGCCTCGTATTAGTTGTAAGCAAGCCGACATACAATTAGTGTTAGTGTCAAATGACGTCACTTCCGCGCCATAAAATTGATAATATAGTAGTTAGTAATAAAAAACCACCTACACTGAACAACCAACCGTGTATTGTGGTATAATAATAGTAATACTCACGATGCCATTGCAACTAAGCGACGCCCAATCAAAATATATTATCCTTGAAGTTGCAAATAAACTTAATTATACAACGTACTGTACCTTTCCAATGTGCGCTGTACTGGGAGGGACATGAGGTGGCGTGTTTGTGTACATAAGCGAGCGCGTGTGTGTGTGACTTGAGAGTGTGCGAACTGTCCGGTATAGAGTGCCTAAACACAGCTGAGCATGTGTGTATAAAACAGGAAATAGTTATTATTACTATTGCCAATATGGCTTCAATCTTTCCCAATTATTAAGATATTAAAAACAAACTATTTAAGTATATATCGATGGTCTATAAGACAAACACGCTGATTTTGTAATTGCTTAGGAGAGCAGTTTTTATAAATTTCTGTTTAGGCTTCTGAGACTTAACATTTTGTGTGCAACAACGATGCATATACAATTCCTATATTTAGTTAGGTATATTATTAGCTGTGCTAACTTCCTAACTCGAACAATGGTGACTATATTCAGAAGTCACTGAAATAAGTATATTTAATTAAACTGCTTTTTTATTTTTGCTTTTGTTTGTTTGCTTTAGGTACACCATTATAATCACTTGTATGTAGGATCTATTAAAGCACATAGGCTTCCTGACTGAGTGGACAATTAAACTGAGGTCACTTAACTTATCTGCGAATATTCGAGAGACGCACAAGTAATATACCGGAGGTGCGTTTATCACTTTGTTTACATAAGAGGACGGGCAAACACCGCCCATAGACATTGACGTTGTAACAATACCGTTCCTTACATTACACCAATGTGCCGCCGACCTTGGGAGCTAAGGTGTTATAACCCTTGAGCCTATAGTTACACTGGCCCGAACCGGAACAAAACAATAGTAAGTATTGCCGTTTGACGGTAGAATATCCGATGAGCGGGTGGTACCGACCCAGACGGGCTTGCACACAGCCCTACCACAAAGTAGACATGATTTGTTGTTTTTACAATGGGTAATAACTGCCATTAACTCATTTAAGCCCATCTCGATATCAGTTAAGACAAATATTCACTTTACGAAAAGGTAGAAGTACTTAAAATTTGAATTTACATTTCCAAATTCTAAGGGCTAAGAACCTGATAATTTAGTACATTTGGCATAAAAAATTCAAAATTGATATTTTTTGCAAGTTTTTATTCTAGATCATCGATATATTAAATAGGATATTATTACATTAAAATAATAAAAAAGTATGATTCCCGAAACACCTACCTATAATATTTACATTTACCTACTTACATGAAAATATCCTGGACGAGTTAAATGCAGTTAGAAACAAACATTTTATTTCGTAACTACTTCATATCGAAACTAAAAAAAGTTGATATTTGTGAGTTGATACCCATGAATACCGCTAATAATGAGTATAGTATTTGCAGAACTATGTCTGTCTCCAATAAATGGTACCGGTAAATAATATAGTGATCGCATGCCGTCTAGGCGAGTCCGTCTTCTGGCTGAGTCGTGTTTGGGCTATGTACAGTCAGTGTGGTCTCAAAGCGCACAGCGGCGACTCGCACCTGCGCGGTGCGGAGCGGCGTCGTCGCGTCGGGTGCGCTAGTCGCGGTGCGCCTCGTGGTGTGCGTTGTCGGTGTAGTCGTCGTAGTCGCGTGGTGCGTCGAGTTCGTCCTCGCGCGCGTCGTACTCGCCCGCCTCGTCCGCCTCGCCCTCGCCCTCCGCCTCCGCCTCGCCCTCCTCGTCGGAGCGTGCGCCGCCCGGTCGATCCTCGCGAGCCGCCTCCTGCCACACCGACAACTACTTCCCGCTACTCCCTCTGCGCACTCCCTCGCTCCTCCTCCGCGACCCGAGTGGCCACGGGGTCCACCGGTTCTTCACGAGTGAACTCTGAGGCTCATCGAAGATTATTCTCGACGTTCAATTATACTACTACTAAACGTAAACGAATACTCTGTATGTTTCGACGAGTTCACTCCGCGAAGGTTAAGGCGGCAGGCGGAGTGAGAAGCGGTTAGTGATTATGTAACTACTACTAGGTCTACCCATTACTATTATTATTTTAATAGAATGTTTAGGTTTTAGTAATTTATGTTACAGGAGAACATGCATCTAAAGTTATTTCTTTTGTCGTAATAATTAGTCAAGTACATCTTGTGCCAAGACGGAAGCCGCGGTACCTTAGAGGGTCGCCAGCCGCAGCCGGGGAGCGGTAGGCCGTCGGGTCCGAGCGGGCAGGGCGCGTCGAGGCCGGGCACGCCTTGCTCGCCGCGGTCGCCCTTGTCGCCCTTGCGCCCGCGCTTCCCGGCCGGACCCTGAGTGTGACGACGAGCTTTGAGTGACATACTTTCGACGTGTAAGCGTCGTACATCGCTTTATTATTTTTACAGGATAAAATATGCAGCTCATACGCGTGCTAGTACAAAAATCTTTGTTCATTTTGAAAAGCACACGCTGAGTGCAAATGTTAGTCTCGGATTCGGTAAAGAGTATATAAGGGCATATTGTGTGTGCTCGTGTAATACTACCGTTAGTTATAATACATGCAGGATGTGTTATGAACAGAAAGTTAGTGGTAGATGAGTGGGGGTGACAGCAAATGTGGTAAACGTCCAAACGTCACTTACTGGCTCTCCTTTATATCCTTTGTCCCCCTTAGGTCCCTATTGAGCGAAAGCGAATGTTAATTTTTATTATTACATAATTGCTATGTCAATACCCAAAGTCTCAGCTTACCTCTTGACCGGGAATTCCGTCAGTTCCCTGAAATGTCGCAAGACAATATTATTTTCAGTTCAAACGTTACTAATACAAGTTCTTGAATGTGTCAAGAATTTCGTTCGAAGAGAGTGACATACGGGTAGTCCAGGGTCGCCACGCTCGCCCTTGCTGCCCGGCTCGCCCTGCGCGCCCTGCACATACATACACGCACATACACGATTTGCTAACTATCTGACTACACATTCCTTGTCATTTATATTGAAAAAAGGTATGTTTTAGTTTAAACTTATAAAGTCGTGATTTCAATTAATATATTCTATAATTCCTTTTTTTACTTGTTTTTCCGAATGAACGTAGGTTCCTGTACTACTCACCTTCATGCCGTCGAGACCGGGCGGCCCCTGCGGAACAACACACACGTCAGATCACATGGCGCTCTAGTGGCGGACGGACATGCTAGTGGTGCACATAATATTCTATAAATAGTTTTGATATTCTTACTTGCCTTCATTGTAATCAAGTGATGCAACTTTAGAACCATTCATGCATCAGAAGTATGAAATGTAAAATTTGAGACAGATTTATTTGTTCAGAACATGAGAGTCGAAATACGTATCTGTTCAAGACGGTCCCAAACGCTATGGTTCGAACATGCACCGACCAGTCTGCTTCGTCCGCCGCCTGTGCGCACTACATAGGCGATAGACGACACTGTGTGGAAAGAGTGAAGGAATGCGAAGATAAAAGAAAGACCAGAATATGCACGGCATGCAAATATTTATTTATTTTCCTTGAAAATAATTTGTGAACAACAATATTTTATGCTCTCGTGAGTATGGTACAAATGACAACTTTAAATTTTTATAAAAAAACTAAATTCTTAATTAGGTAAATTTATAGTACGTACACTTAACGTAACACGTCTTACGACATACGACATACGACATACGATACGACGACGGGAAGGACTACCGGGCGGCGGCGATACGCGCTCGCGACGAGCCGACGGTCAATAATTAGACTCGATTCGTTATCGGTTTACGCAAACACTTAGCCTAAAAATCGTTACATTTTTGTACATTCGATTTAGAACAATTATAAAAGACGACATTTAAAATACATTAGCGAAATAGAACATGACGATACACAGACGAGGGTAAAAGCGAATACGCACGAATCGACGTTAAAGTACGAAGGTTATCAGTGCGGACGGAGCGCTCGGGACTCAGGCGACGCGGGGCGCGCTCGCCAGCGCGCTGCAGCTCGCACTTCGCGTTCTCCTACTTCAAAATATAAAGTTTCAATATCTCCACAGTCTCGCTATCAACAGATTAACGGTACAAATTTGAGAGCCACGATGCACAAGCTGCTTGCGCTGACGCCGACTTACATCTTAATTTTAGATTACACACGAATAGAAATGACGAATAATAATAATCATAGGACGATATTATAGGACTTAGACTAAGAATTGGGCGATATCGATATCGATAAACACTGAAATATTATTATAGTTGTCTATAGAGGCGAGAGACTCGACGCGCTCGGTCGCACGGCAGTGTTCGTGGCTTTGTAAACTAGCAGCACCAGAGCGGGCCTGCCCCCGACACCGACACCGCGCGAGGAGGTCGTCGGCTCCTCTCCTCTCCTGAGATCGTACTCTAATATACAAATATATACTTATTTGAATCAAAATAGTTACTCTGATCGCTGAACATTTTACAACTTATTTCTACATAGATACATACATTTAATGATATATTTTACACAGAACATGAGTACTTTACATCACGAACGAAACACTACAAGGAATGAAAAATGTTACAGAAAAT
The DNA here is from genome assembly GCF_037043105.1 of Vanessa tameamea. Taxonomy (NCBI): domain Eukaryota; kingdom Metazoa; phylum Arthropoda; class Insecta; order Lepidoptera; family Nymphalidae; genus Vanessa; species Vanessa tameamea. Next base: position 12,888,764 of record NC_087320.1, on the reverse strand, counting down.
CCTTAAGATATTATCGACGAAGATTTATACAAGTGTACGCTAGACGAGTAGAATGAAAGTGAGCAATGATACACACGCGTCGAACGCCGAAGGAGCCCGCGGGAACCGTCGTCGAGACTGCCTTCGACATCGATGCGTTTACAATTACAACCTAAGATTATGAAAAATATCATCTTTATACAGATTTCAACACTTACATCTAAATTTGGTAACGTCTTAAATCTTAAACTTAGCCTAATTACGTACAAATATTACAATTTACAGCGGCGGCGCGGCGCGCGGCGACGCTCGCTCCTACGTGAAGGCGAAGTCCGGCGGCCAGCGGTTCTCCTGCCCACACCACGGTTAGTGTTAGTGCCACTCGTCACGTCATGCGCCGGTACTACGGTACGCAACTACGCTCGGTTAGTCGGTTAGAGGTGTGTCTGTGTGGGGAGGGGTCGGGGCGACGACTAATATTTATGTCATGAATTATCTTTTATATTATTTTACTTATTGGTATCATTCGATTGAGTAAGACATGATTTTTTGAATCTCGGCTATGTCAAATAATCAGGTAGCCGGCATACTCACCCTAGGTCCGACGTCGCCTAGCCGGCCAGGCTCGCCCGCTTCTCCCGGCAGGCCTACTGGACCCTAAACGAATTCCTTTTGTTAGTCCGAGGTATACAACATGAATATAATATAATCAAATTAAAATGTTGTGATTGAAGAATCATCTTTAGATCCGTTCTTTTTATTATAAAAATATATTTACCGGTAGTCCCATGGGACCAGGGTCACCTTTCTCCCCTCTTTCTCCCTAAAATAGAAATAATATTTCAATTATTATGGTGATAAAAAACGATATTTAAAATTCTAACTAAAAATAATGCTGCTGAGCTAAGGTCTGCTCTCCTGTCGACGAGCACATATTTTGCAGCTTATTACACCATGCTGCTCTAACGTAGGTTTGTTACCCACATGTGGTAGATTCATTCATTCATTCGAAACATTTAGCTTTTCCTCATGTAGCTTTCTCCGCAGGCGTGACCATAAACCTGCAATTTTAGATTAAAGCTCACGTGTTCTAGCCGGAGCCTCACCTCGGCTCGATGTTTAATTGTTTGACTATATATATGAACGTAAACGTTAAAAGGTACATGTTGCCAACGTCGCGGGCGGCAGCGCAGCGAGTACGTACCGTCTTCCCACGCGTGCCGGGCTCGCCCTTGTCACCCTTGATGCCGGGCGGACCGGCCACGCCGGGCGGTCCGGTCGGCCCCGGCGCTCCCGGCGGACCCATCATCTGTACACACAGGACATGCTTTATATTTTGTCACCAGAATATGAAGAACACTTTCTGGTCACACGAATACATATAATTATTATAGTATAATTATTTATCTAGAAACAAATATTTTACATACAAAGATAAATAAATAGTATTATATCTTAGTTTTGAAGTTAACAGAAATATAATTATCTTGTATTGTCATTGGCGACTGAGTTTTCGTTCGATTGGCCTCTTTTCCGTAATCATAACATCTTGTTATGTGTGCTTGAATACGTGTGCGTAACACATGCCATAATAATCACTTCAATTCAAAATTTCTGAAGGCCGACTCGCATTGCAATGGCTGTTTTAATGTTTTGTGTGTATCTCGTTGGCCGAGTGGCTCGCGTATAAGGTTGTGGTTAAGAATATCTTCATATCCCGGAGTTTGGAAATTGTTGTTTTTGTCCGAGCCATGGGAAGTATCCCTGTAACTTTCTGGTCGTGTCGGATTTGACGACCCATCGGATTTGAGAACTCTACTGTGGTTGCGCACAATATGCAGTTGGCTGGTCTTCAGTGAAAATGGCCGTCGCAAGCGACATTGGCCAGGAGAACACCATCACCGTGAATGTATTGGCAGTATGCTAGAAACCTTCACATAAGTGGCAATAACAACTGTACAATTTTTTAACTGGATCAAATAAACAGTGCTTCAACGCCTTAGTTCCGAAAGTGGTCCATATGGACCTCAAGGGGTCCACGGGAATCTCGATGGGGAACTAAGTTGCCGAGTTGGTGCTACCTATCCAGACGGGCTTGCACAAAGCCCTACCACCGAGTGCTAGTGCATCTGCTTTCAATAGTGAAGAACTAAAATGTTGGCTTGACTTAACCCACCAATGTAGGCAGATAATAAAGAAGCTCAGGGACTGTTACTTGTAAAAACTTGCTTATTCCATATTGAACATTAGTACAATGATCGAAAATTATTAATTGTGATTGGAACTAAGCCGCACCGCAAATTTCCAAAGTTTGATCTAATCTAGTAAGAGATAGAATTGCTTAGATCGATTTACTCGATTACTTTAGTCTTCTTTATCAATGCTTCGAGGGTATAGCCACCCCTGTTTTGTACAATATGTATAGAATAAAGTTTAATTTAATCTTGTGATTAAATATAACTTAAAAATAATTCCAATATTAAACAAATAAATTGGTACTTACGATCTCATGTCCATATAGCTCATATCCGGTGCCGTCTCCCTGCAAGTTCAACAGTGGGTATAAAGATTAACAGTTCTAAACAATAGACCAAATATTATCGTGCTTGGAATTACTTTGTGTATAAGCGTGTATATTATGTACGGTCGTGTGTGTATGCGTTTGTGTGTGTTTGTGTGCTTGCGTGTGTCGGAGAGGATAGTTACCTGCCTGCGTCTCAGCTTCCGGTACTTCTGCTGAGAGCCGCCGCCAACGCCGCATACAACGCGCCGGAAACGAGAAATAGAAGAAAGCGACACGTTAGGAAAGATTTGACGAGCCGTCATGTGATACTGGCTTATATTGGTTTAAAAGCGTGGTGTAATTATCGTTTATTCCATACGAGGTGTATTATATAATTATCTTTGTATGTCTGTGTATAACGGATTATGTATTTCATTTAACAAAAAGAGTAAGTATTGCGTTTCTTACTTCTTGGATTCTACTCGGTAATTTCTAAATTTCAAAGAGGTGGTAGTAGAGTAGAGGAGTTTGATGTGTCTTGTAAAATGATGATTCGAAAATGTTTCAAAGAGCCACAATCAGATCAGTGAGAACTTCAATCACATGTTATATAAGATATGTTGGATACAGTTTTTAATTTTAGACGATCGTGAAGCGAGTCTACTCACAGAGTCCCCCTTGTCACCCTTCTCGCCCTTGAGGCCGGGGTATCCCGGCGGGCCGGGCAGGCCTGGTGCGCCCAGCATGCCTGGAGAGCCCATGTCCCCGTAGTCTCCTTTCTCGCCTTTCGGTCCCATCTCACCCTGTAAAAGAAGTCACAGAGATCATTTTAGAAATTGCATTTTTACAAATGTTTTTTCCATTAATAGCCTGTAAATTTCCCACTGCTGGGCTAAGGCCTCCTCTCCCTTTGAGGAGAAGGTTTGGAGCATATTCCACCACGCTGCTCCAATGCGGGTTGGTGGAATACACTTGTGGCAGAATTTCGTTGAAATTAGACACATGCAGGTTTACTCACGATGTTTTACTTCAGCGCCGAGCACGAGATGAATTATAAACACAAATTAAGCACATGAAAATTCAGTGATGCTTGCCTGGGTTTGAACCCGAAATCATCGGTTAAGATGCACGAGTTCTAACCACTGGGTCATATTTGCATAACAGGAACTAAAACATAAACAAAGTTCCACATGAAATCCGAGAATGTACTTTAAAAACTATATATATAATATATAGTTACGACATACCGGTTTCCCGGGTGGGCCGGGTACACCCGGGTCGCCGGGTCGGCCGTCTAGTCCGGGTGGTCCCCGCGGACCCGCTGCTCCTTCCTTTCCCGATGTACCTTTAACATTATTTTAATAAATAACTTAGTTTATTTTTGTTTTATTACACTGCATAAAGATATACATCATGGTTACTAGGGATGTCATTTTATATATTTTATATGTGTTATAAAAATATTTTAGGTCATATTTAAAAATCACGTAGATATGGAGATTAAGTCGTATCAAGGAATCCATATACCAGTAATAAATCAACAACATAAAATTATACTTCTTCAGTATGAAGTATTTTAAAATACTTACGACTAATTTTCTACAAATCAACAACTAAAAAAATGAAAGCGGTACAAATTACCTTCTATTAGCGGCGCTGATCGTTCTCAAGGCACGAAGCCGACGCAGGCGACTCGCTCGCTTGTCGCCGGTTTAAAGCCACCCCGAGAAGCTATCGTTAGTCGTCACTTGTACCATCACAATCTACGCGTTACACAACCGTTAGCAGTGGGAGGCGCGTGGCTCATGCGACATGCGGACGTGCCCGCGACGTGCCTTTGTACATGCAACTCGAAAACCAATGAGGAAGTCGAACCATCGTCGAATAGAGAATAGAGATCATCGCAATGGTTTCATGAGAAACTCTAGAAGTAGTAACATCGGTCAAATGCTTTGTTTGATTTACCTTCAAACGTGATTAGAGTTCAATCGGTAAAGTTGGAAAAAATGTTCAACACATTGTTCGTACTTTGACAATCAATGTATTTTTGTCAATCGAGGAACTACGTATAAATTAAAACAGCAGTACAGGCGGTGAGACCGCTCGAACTGAGGAGAAGAAGCGAAAAGTCGAACGAGAAAGTGGCGAGTAGAGAGCGAGTAGAGAGCGAGTAGGGAGCCAATAGAAATCGAGGCGCAGGCGAGGAGGGATGCGGGGTTACCCTCTTGCCGCGCTTGCCACGCGCGCCGCGCTCGCCGGGCGGGCCGGGCGCCCCCGCCGCGCCGCGCTCCCCGCGCGCGCCCTCCGTGCCTTCAACACATCGGCATAGCTTACAAGTCTTACTCGATCACTGATCGCTTTACGTCTGACGTCACTGACACAGCTGTCCGTGTGCCTCCTTTTGCGGAACCTTCTCCGAACGTTGTAAATTCGTTCGCAAAATATTATAGCAATTTATAATTACAAGATTTTATTGCAAAATTGAATACGGTACAGAAATTTTACTTTAAGCTCTTACTCTGAGGTTAGGCTTCATTATAGACACATTAGTAGGTGTTCACCGGGTAATGTACTTACCATATTATCTAGTTAGAAATGTTAGCTAAGGTGTAAAAACACAAACAAAAACTGTTATGTAAGCCTCATCGTTAAATAAAAAGGTAAAACTAGGTAAGCTTGTGCAGGATCGATATCAATTAGACGTAAAACATATCTACTGCATTAGTTGGATTAGCGTTACGTCTGTCGGGAATGCCCCCAGCTCCGTAACCGTCAAGCGTACACCAAACATGCCACCGCTTAAATACTGACAGACGGTTCTCCGACCACGAAACGCTACGACGCAGACATTGAGATAATATTTTTTTTACTTTAATCAGTTCTACTGATCCAAGCAGTGTTCTCGAAAAGCTACGTAGCGTTACGTATGCGGCGTACGGTCTAGGAGTTAACGACGCGATGCGTTACCGGGTGGTCCGGGAGGTCCAGGCGGGCCTTCGATGATGCCGGTTGGGAATGCGTCGCCCTTCAGCGTCGTTGTAAAACCTCTCTCGCCCTTGTCGCCTTTGTCACCCTGAAAAATGATAAGGGCAATGTTAAAACAGGAAATCTTGTTGCTCGATACCATTTCTGGTGATTACGAAAATACAGTGTATATTTAAAAAATAAAAAACTGTATTGAACGTAAAGTCACCATCGTTTCGGAATGTAGTTTCTACCGAGATGAACCGGCTAGAAACTCAGTAGTTACTCTTCTTACCTTTGAAATACAAAGACATGACAGTTAAATACAATTATATATAATATATCCTGCCTGAAAGTCAATAAGTATTAGTTCCGCACTATTTTATCATCTACGTATATAATCTTATGATGAATCATTTTATGAGTTATTTATTAATGTTTTATTAACAAATTATTTGAATTTATGAATCAGCAAAGTTAAAAATATCTGCGGAATTATATTATAGGAATGAAGACCTTGCCCCTAGAAGGATTTGCTTTGCGGAGTCGGAAACTCCGCAAAGTTAATAAAATTTGGTTTATAAGCTTATCCTTACTTCTCATGTTCACGAAATGATTATCACTGATTCTATCAAAATGATAAATAACATTGTTGTAAATATATTGTGACGCAACATTGAGTTTTTCACAAAGTGGGAACTTAGTGAAAAACATTCCAAAAGGATTCTCTAACAAGGAGTTATTAAAGAAATATCCCAAATTAATTATTTCGGCACAAATAAGAATAATAACAAAGAAATACCATTATAATTATTTTGCGTAATAAACACGGAAGGTTATCTTATAGAAATTATTATTTTTATTTACCTTTTATTTAAATGATAGTATTATTAGCTTCTCTGGATCATTTTTATCATTTCATTAATTCGCCTAAAGCATCAAAATTGCTATACAAAGGAGAGAAATTGCCGTTGACGTACGATGGCATGATCACAATTGAGAGAATCAAGTCGATTCGTGTGGACCAGAACTTTGAGCGTTATCGATATCAAACATGAAGAAATATTAATTAAAAATAGTCACGCTTTCGTTCAATATAACTGGTAGGCATGTCAACAAAACTTTCAAATACCTTGTGTCCAATAGGTCCTGGTGGTCCAATAGGTCCTATAGGCCCTACAGGGCCGGGTGAGCCTATGAGTCCAGCTGGACCAGGCGTACCAGGAGGCCCCACTCTCCCCTCTGCTCCAGCTATTCCTTCATTGCCAGGGGGGCCCGGTGATCCCGGAGGGCCTGGTTCTCCAGGCTCTCCCTGTACATATGTATATTATATGATTATATAAAGCTTTTTGGTTTTTAAAAGCACTGTCATGTTTCATTTATTACGAGTTACAAGCACTGCAGTCGTCTTCGTTGCCGAAGTAATATATTACAAGAGGAGATAAGTACATTTTATATAGTTTTGATCTCATGCAGAGAATATTGAAACACAAAAGAAACACTAAGCCACATACAGCGCATGCAAGCAATAAATGGATGAATTATAGCAGGTACGAGTCAATCTATCAAACAACAAGACACGTGGATAGTTCAGGAAGAAAACACATCACCGTTATTATATAAGTAATATTTTCATGACTTTATATTAACAGGACAAAACAAATAATTTAAAATGTTATCAAACTTCTCAATAAATACTTCGTAAAAAAGAAAAGATTTAGAGTACGTACAAACTATTAGAGTAAGTTAAGGGTTAGTTAAGTCTTTTTCCTGCTTGAAAATCGCTGCTATCAATAGACTAGGTGTGAAGTAGACAGCGGTGTGGTTATAGTTGTAATGGAGGAAGTGGTAAATGAGGAGCGTGTCGAGTGACGAGATGGCAACTCACCTTAAGCTGAATGATGGATTGCGCGGAGATGTTGTGACCGGCCGCCTGCAGGCCCTACGGATACACCGCATCAGTACATGCGCACACCAGACAAGCTGACAGCACTCGGACGTGGGGAACGCGCGAGCATATATCAGAATCTCACAACAAATCGTTCAATTAACGCCCCACTACCTCAGGTCCGAGTGACATCAAAACAAAAAATAAAATCTATACATTAAGATAAAAAAGTACGAAAATCTATCTACAACGAAATGAATTAAATAATCCACGTGAACATAGTGTATTGTAACAGAAGCGCAAAATAATCGTCACATCGAAGCCGCAAACGATTCCACCGCTCTCTCGAACACAACCAAACAGTACATTTCAGAAAAGCCCAAGTCGCGACTACGAGGATGCGTCACGGTACCTTGACGGCTATGATCTCCGCGGTGGTGTACGGGTGCATCTTAAAGTTGTCCACCGACCGTTTGACGCCCTGCAATCGCCGGAACATTACACATTTTGTTGTCAACTTCATTTTTCTTCATCTTGCAGTTTAAAAGCCGAGATGGCCCAGTATTTCAAGCACGTGCATTTAAATTTGATTGCTGTTTAACCCCAGGTAAGCACCACTGATTTGAAAACATCGTGATGAAACCTACATGTGCCGGTGAAAATGTGACAAATATGTGGCCCCGCGTTGCAGCAGCATGGTACAGAAAACTCCAAACCATGTCCTCAAAAGGAAAGGTGACATTATTCAAGTAGTGGTTTTACAGGCTATTCCGTTTTTTAATTGGTTTATCGAAGTAGTACATTTATTTTAATCTTATACCTCCACGTAATGTTTTGTTTTACGTATAAGCTGGTTTATTACCTTGACAGCAGCGAAGACGTCGAATCCGGGGTTGCCATGTTCCCCCTTCTGCCCCTTGTCTCCGGGTCGGCCCTGAGTTACAAAAGAATATTTACTTAATATTAAATATAAATTTATTTTCAATAGTTCAAGTTTATAAATTCTAAGTGAAAGAGATACTACGTGTTTTTGGGCAGGACACGCAGATCTACTCTGAATTCCAGGTTGCAGTCCCGGCATAAAACTCAGAACTTACTGTACCTAACTAATATTATTTGCTTTATTTGTGAGGAAGGAAAACTTCTAAGCGTAGGTACCCGCATGTTATATAGGAAACGGACAATTACAGCGTGATAAAATAAGGATAAACAGAAGAACCTTTGCGGACCGAATGTTATACATGAGGATGATTTGGTACTTCTCATATTGTTTAGAAAAGTTGTTATAAAGAACTTTTTGAAAATTGAAATGCTAACTCTAAATTTTACTTACGGGATCTCCTTTAGGACCGTCCAGACCAATAGGACCCTGAAAAATAAAATTATTTTTTATATCTCTTGTGAAGAAACAATTCAAGGAATATTAGTATTCTAATATAACACACCAATAATCACTTTAAGCCAAGTTATTAAATACGGTCAATAAAGTTAAAGTCTCAGCGGAAGAGGAAATATGAAGGCAAGGAGTAAAGCTACAGCGATATAGCTAATGTATTATTTAAATTAAACCCACTACTGTAAAAGCTGAGGACTTCTAAGAAAACACGTGTTCATACTTTAAATTTTTAACAGCAAAAGCAGTTAAATTATTCATTTACATTGTTAGCAGAACTGAAATGAGAACTTAACGAAAAAAAAAAGTGTGAACACGTGAAATAACAGTAGACCATCAGTGTACCGCACGATGTTATGCGACTAGGTCCTGTACAGGACTTCTCAACTAGTGCCCGGAGGCTCTAAGTTACTAGACAACTGACAAGCTCGTTACTGCTGCCCTCGCCATTCACTCTGAATATTGTGTTTACATCAACGTACGTCGCGGTGGACATAACACAACTAGACATTACAATGAATTTTAACAAAATTTCCGTAGTTTAAGTCATTTGAGGTTACAAGGCAGCAGTAAATTGCAACGCAATGGTTAGTGGGGACAGTGAGGCGCACTACGGGGTCCAGTCATGACCGGCGCTTACCATAAAACCGCGTTCGCCTTTCTCGCCCTTGCTTCCCTGAAACGTCAATCCGTATCGTTGAGGTATACCAAGGTCACTAACATTCAACACAACACCCTCCCAATATTTTTTGTTGGTCTAATATGTTGTTTTTATTAGTTTTCAGTGTATAGAGTTTAAATTAAAGATAAGGATTAGTTAGAATACTGTGTGACAGTTACACATATATACAAATATGAGGAAGTATACACTATGTACATAAGTAGAACAAACTAATAGAAATAAAAAATAAAAAAAATACCGGGAATCCATTCTTCCCAGGAGCTCCCATCAACCCCTGTAAATAAATATAAAAAAACATAAAACAAAACAAGCCACAGAATATATATTTACTCCAATAATAACAAAAGTGGGACAAAAATATATAAAAAACAAAATTTATTGTTTACGAAAAGGAAACATAACTGATACATTACGATTACGAAAATGGTACATACCGGAGGTCCCGGCTCGCCTGAATCTCCCTTCTTGCCCTTCTTGCCGCGCTTGCCAGGAGGGCCCGGAGGACCTGAAAAACATAGTAATTGAATTTAGATGCAACAAAACCTAAGGTACAATGATTTGATTGATAATAAAATTGAACGATAAAGAAAATATTTTATACAATATATAGTTATAGCTGTGTGGTACTCGGTGGCGGACCGCTGGGCCGCTAGTAAAGTGGGCTCTCGATGACGTGACGCCGCCGTGACGTCAGCGTCGAGAGGCGCTTCAAGCAGGACGCCTCGACACAAGCACCTCTCCGCCGGCTCGAACAAATAGCCGAATTGTCACCCACACTTCTGACAAACCCTAACACTTAGGGTTCGCCCTGCCAACCTGGCTTTTATGCGGACATTATTCTCATCGAATGCATATTATCTAAAAGTGCTGATAACTTTTATAGACTATATCATAAAGGACACGCATGTTTAATTCCTCTTTAACGCTATCCATTATTAAAATACATATTTATTGAATTTTCCTAATGACTTAATAAAATGTAACAATAATATTATTATTAGAATGAGTACTCCTGCCAGTGTTCGTCTTCCCACACTACTGCTGCGTGTTAGTATCGATATCTACTGAACCCGTTTCGTATATTAATTTTAATTGCTTGTTAGCTCACTGTTGTGAGCTAACAGAAATGTACTTAAGTCATGTCAGGCGGATGCTATAAACAAGTCGATCTCGATTCATTATTTTTCTAACGTTGAACTCAGATCTCGCCGGTGTATTGAAGATATAGTAACTTTATGTTTTCCTAAATCCTAACTTCCTTGTGTGTTTTACTCCAGCCCTCGGACTTCAGGACTCACCAACCGAACGGGTCGTTCGGTAACGAGCTACCGACATAACATGGTGCCGTGTAACGAATGGCCTCGTCCTGTACGTCGTGTTTTATGATAGTTGAGAACAGTTAGTCCAAGATTTGTACGACAATGGGCAGGTCGTAAACTCCGCGTCTAGACGGCCACCAGCCGGCGTTGTCATTTCGCCGTCGTCATCGGCGACCCTCGTGAACTAACTTATGCAAAGTTTGCACGATACGACGTCGACGACACATGGCGGTACAAAGTGCACGCGATCTACAAATCTCTTGACACGCTCACGACAAAATGTTTAATTGAATTACATCGGACCGCGGACGTTTATCTGCAGAGGAGGTCGTCATAATCGAATGACGTATCGGAGACGGCGGCGGTCTCGGCGAGTGACAGGGGTCACGTCGACGCGGGTCGCTCTTGGCACTCCTTGGCATTCTTATCGCACTGATGTTACGTTAATCGTCTGCGAGCGAGTGACAACTACTTTGAATTGTCCACACGACCCGAGTATATATTATATGTTTACAGAATGGATTCTCGCTCCAGCTCGCGTATAATATCAATTATGTTCAGTTCCATAAGAAAGCAAGTTGGTCACTTATAGTTTTCATTTCATCAATAGTTTTGTAATACTTAACGATATATTATTTATTTATATACGGTGATGCGAGGATTCAGTCCCAGACAGTTCGCGATGGAAAACATTGGTCTGCAAATAATTATTTTATGCAAACCATTTACCAGAGCTATTGTGACAAATCGAAAAACTCCTAAAACCTATATTGAATATATAAATGTTATCATATGAACGTACTCGAATGGGTGGACGTCTCCGGTTATAGAGGTGGCCATAAGGTTATTTGATTTACGAAGCAAACTGCTCGTCATAAATCACGATTCGAAGGGACTGGGCTGATTAGCTTATATTTCATTGCTCGCAATGGTATAAGAATACGTAAACAAATCGATAGGTAATCTTTACATATATATCTCTTTATATAATACATATAGTAAGCTTCTGTACGTTTGTATGTAACTGAACTCCAAAACGATTGGACTGATTGGACGGACAAAGTCTGGACGTGCATATAATTAGCAACAACGAACTACAGCCACTTCACTAAGAACAATACAAATAAAAATATTACATTATGTACTGACGTGGCTTATTTTTGCTCTTGTGCTGCCCTCTCCAACTTCGCCCAGCGTCATAATAGATCTCTCCGCATTGTAAATCCTTTTTGGGATTACTTACAAATGACTTTCAATCCTAAACTGCTATATTAAAACTGTCTTTACAACATTTGGTATGCAGTGTTATGAATAAGCGTACTAAAATTATATTAAAATATTTAATATCTTGTGTTGGTTTCGCTCGTAGGTGAAACATTACTATGTAAAGGCGCTCACAGACGACACGTACAAAAACGCGACAGTGGCGGAGCGCGGATTATCCGGATAATCTGGAGAAGCATCCATGCTTTGTCGTAGGCCGACACGATGCCTGTGTAAAAAGTAATAAAAATGTAAAGTTAAGCACATAACGGTGCCAAATGTGAAACCCTTAAAAATGATGTAAATGAAATTGTAGAATTCTTATTATTGTTTTAGTATATTATTATAAATGGTTGTCTTTGAAATGAAAGCCTAGAAGATTCAGGGGAGTAACTGTTTGAAATGAATTAGGAGCCTATACAAAGCGCGCCCGCGGCTCCGCTTTGATCTCTAGCTCCCCGCTCTCATTGAAGTCATTTCACATTCAATTACATCCGCAAACAGTTTTTATCATTTGAAGTGTTCCGCGCGCTCGTGTTTGGGAGGAGCCGAGGTCCTCGGACTGGCCCATTTACGATTAGAGAATATTTATAAACTATAATAAAATATTTTACATTAAATTACATTAACATTTTATTTATTTATTTTATTAACAGCCTGTAAATTTCCCACTGCTGGGCTAAGGCCTCCTCTCCCTTTGAGGAGAAGGTTTGGAGCATATTCCACCACGCTGCTCCAATGCGCGTTGGCGATACACATGTGGCAGAATTTCGTTGAAATTAGACACATGCAGGTTTCCTCACGTTTTCCTTCCTTTTGATCCCCAATCATCGGTTAAGATGCACGCGTTCTAACCACTGGGCCACTTCGGCTCCTAATAAAATATATTTATTTATTATAATAAAATATATGATAAGGATAATTAAAATACTGAAAACTTTATTGGTTCATGTTTAATTTATGTGCAGCTAGTTATTAGGGCTTAACCTTCTGTTTGCTTCCCTTGAAAATTAAAATAAAATAATAATAATAACAAAAAGTAGGCAGGTGCCGCGGGACGCGCAGTCGGCGCGCAGTCGGCGCGCGGGGACGAAGTAGCTGGAGTTGTTGGAGGACGGAGAACAGACAAAAAACAACTTCTGAATAATTAAATAACAAGTAATACTATTATATACAATAGTATATAATTTTATTCGGGAAACATCACAGGAACGGTCACCTGGAGGGGGCATAACGCTTTTTTGCTTTCTTGCTGTAACAATTACGAATATTATATTTTTTTAAACAATAATAATTTATTAATAATTTCTATATTAAATACATTTGAGATTTGTTGATAAAATAATACCTAATTGGCATTATTACAAAGATTTATGGTAGTGTCAGTGTGTAGTGCATAGTGAGGGTGGTGTTCGGAAATTCGGTAAGCAAACACGATGCGGCGAGGCGACCGACGCCGAAGGAGGCCCGGTGCTCAATTATAGCGCCGGCCGAATTAATTGCATATAAATAACCGTCCGATCATATCGGGACATTGTTTACGCAGCGTAATCGCAATAACACGTGTATTAAATGGCACTTAGTATCCGCTATTACATTACGCGAGCTGTGCCCTGCGCTTGTATTTGCTTTAAAGTTTGCCGGCTTGATTGACATTTATGGATCCAGTATCCTCGGGTACTGTAGTGTGATGTTGTGTGATTTTTTTTTTTTTTTAATCTTACTTTATTATAGAGGGTTTGATCAAATATGATGACGCCACCCTCATTGGAACATACACAGTCTTATCACATCATATATAATTATCTACGCTTAATAGCTAATAAAACAAGTTTATACAACATTTGTGCCTCCTCCGATTGAGGAAAAGCCAAAATACTGTTACACTTTCCAACCTCATATAAATTTATTCCTTTTTCAAATTTCATAAGCGACCTTTCAACTTCGTTCCGGACACACTCCACTATGATATGATAAGCGTCTTCTACTTTATGGCACTCAGTACAATAAGGTGTGTTATTTTTTGCCATTAGGAATGCAAAATTATTTAGTGGAATATGTCCGGATCGAAGTCTCAAAGTAAGAACAATATTCAGTCATGTCGTGTGATGTTTTGTATCGTTTCTCAGTATACGACCTGTCTAACGCAAACGTATTTTTTTTAAATTTAAAATAGTAGTTTCTGAGTTTGGCGTGATCCACTTATACAAAGCTATATGTATAGAGCGGTATCAGATACTACTCCTTTAAGTCTAAATCTTATTGTTTGGTAGGATTTTGTAAAATCTTTTGCAAAGATTTTACACACCGTAAGGTGTATAAAGAAGTCTGTCAGAAGTAAAGTTTACATAATATTATATGCTATTTTTTAACGCTAAAGTAAACTTATGTTTTTAAGGAGCAGAGACTGTATTTATATTCCCAATAAGGTTTAATCGCCTGAGTCCGCGGGCAACTCGCGACTCCGTCAAAAGTAGCTCTTTAATTAAATATCGAGCATTCAACACGGTCTTGCTTCCCATTCTACGCCGTCTCCTCGAATGCAGATTAGCGAAGATACAAAATAATGTACTGCACTCTGAGACACGATACAATCGATTATTTTTTGGTTTATTAAAATTAAATTATATCGGATAGAAATTGTTATTCGAATAATAAGTTTACTATTTTGTGCTGTTTTGAAGAAGCGGTTCTTGAAGATTGAAGGTCTCGTGTAACGTTCCGGTCGACGAACTCGTGCTTCATTGTAATAGACCCTAAAAGGTCCCGAGAGATGTCGCACTCACATTGGACAGGAACGCGAGAGTTGCTGGCAGAGTGCGATGCGAGCGCCCCGTATTATCGGGCCATTACCGCCCCCGTGAATTTTGATAATCGAGTTAATCCACCGGCCGTGGCCGCGAGGGGTAAATATGCCTCCACCCGAACTGCGCGCAAATTGAGTTAGCCCCGTCTAAGCGTCATTTCGCTTCATACTTCAGAAAGTAATCTTGTTTTTTCTCCAAGGACCCTCGAAGTGCGTAATGAAAATATTGTGTTTTGTAAAATCGTCAGATTACAAGAGTTTTGCGAGCGAAATTGAGGGCTTTTGTTGATACCATTTGCATAATGCAGTGAAGGAGCGGCTGCACAGCGCGACATACCATCGAACTTTGTACCGTTTGAGGTTAAGTTGTTTTATTTAATTTTAGATGATGTTGGATTACTTCGTACGTTAAAGAATGATGTATAGTTTTTATTCTTATTGGTTGACTAATTGTTATAGTGTTCTTTGTCGTGGGCATGTTTTATCAGTTACTTATTTGGTGCTTATTACTTGTTCTATGCCGACATGCGCAACAACATGCTCGATTTTGTTTAAAGCAACAGACTAGACTACGTGATTATGTATTTATGTGATTTTTTAAAGTCGTCGATGTAGCGGGAAGTGTCCTGCGAGTGAGCGGAGAGAGCGGGGTGAAGCAAACGGCAAAAGTAGGAAAAGTAAGAAATAAAGCATGCTAATGGTCTAAGTTGTGTTGTTGTTGTCGTTAACAGTTGTTTGTAGCGCAGCGACGCCATTGATATCCGCAGCGAGTTCGCTCCCGCGCTCTCGACTGGATCTCCCAGTTGCGATCGTTTTCTTGACTACAACTTATTGTTATTTATGTTGTAAAGACACTAAACTGGCGCTTAAAATGTCACATTAAATAAATACAGACAATTAAAAGGGTATATGTTTTGAAGATACGAATACTTAATTTTTCGACAGTAAAAATATTATTTTCACATCCAGTAATAATTTATTAATTTCTTCAGAGTATGCGGCGAGCGCACTCGTTTTACCTACGACACTCGCCAAGGAATAATGATTATGAAAACGCAACTAATAAAGATCTCTAAACTCGAGCCGAACTTTTTATGAAAAACTGTTAATATTGCTATAATTTAATCTCAACTACTTAGAATAATTTGTTAAAAATCCTCAAATTAGTGGGTAATTTTCAAGGGTATAATGTTAAGCAATTTAGTTTTTTCATCCCTTCGGTCTTTAAGAATAGATTAGAAGCATTCCCGCGGCCAACGCATTACGGATAGTAATGACAGGGTACACACAGGGCGACGCCCTCTCGCCTCGCTCAAATAACAAGTTAATACTACTCAATGTCGACATTCTCCACGGTGTTTTATATATGTACATCGTATGAAAAATTAGCGATTATTTCTGTTGACGCACGTCACCAACAGTTCTTCTTTTAATTAAAACTATTAGATACATAAATCACAATACAGGGCATCAATGAAATTGTGTTAAATTATACCCCTATTGCAGATACTGGATTGGACTGATTGTGCTTTCGTACATTAGTTTCCCGTATTTTGCCGTAGCAGAATCAATCCTTGACTACTGAAATGCAATTATTTATAAAAAAGCAAAAGGCCGCCTGATTATAAGTGATTGCCCACATGTACCGGTACTGTAAAATATATAAACCACTTCTTACACCGTCGATACACCGACAACAACTCACTAATCGTGTTTACTTGGGGATAGGGCTTTGTGCACGTCCGTCTGTGTAGGTACCAGCCACTCATCAGATATTCTAAAGCCAAACAGTAGTATTGTTCTGTTCCGGTTTGAATGGTAAGTGGGCCAGAGTAACTGCAGGCACAAGGGACTTGACATCTTAGTTCCCAAGATTGGTGGCACATTGGCGATGTAAGGAATGGTTGATATTTTTCACAGCGCCATTGTCTATGGGCTGTGGTCACCACTCACCATCAGGTAGTTTTTTTGCTCGCCCATCTACCGATACTATAAAAACAAAAACACAGCAACACTTTGTAGAGTAGTTTTGGGCCCTACTCTCAGTGACGAACAGCAACAACGCGTATCGCGCGTGAAAAGGTATTTGCTATAAAGTAGAAATGGCTTAGCACAGACATCGGCTCGGAAAGCGTGAGATGTGTGGAGAAAACGAGAGTGTCAGTCGACATGTACATAGATTGTGAGTTCCTCGATACATCATTTCTTATACAAACATTGACATAAGTGACTTGATTATAAGGTACGTTCAACTCTGAGCTCTAGGTACTGAAGATTCGCTTAGCACTAATTTCCACAACCACTAGTCTACAATACTATCAAACAATTTCCTTAATTGCAATTAAAACTAGTGTACGGTATAATTGTACAAAGTTGTCTTTAGTTATTATATTATAACGCGGGAGCCGGCACGCGAGGAAGGCTTAATTTAGTCGGCAGACAGTAAAAGTTGTGCTGAAGACGCTTCAGAGCGCAGTTCGATGGCGGGGACTTGCGAGTAAGCAACTTTGCATGATAATGTGCAGCGGTACGAGCCGCACGAGTGTCGCCGCGACCTACGTCACGTTCCTGCGCAACGCATGCAATATCGCAATATTAAATTACAAATAAAGACATTCAGAATGTTTTCCAAGTATGTAGCAAACACTCCACCGAACGTGATCCTTTTATTATTTTCAAATCAGAGCCGTTTTCGAGAAGACAAATAAATGATGCGTATGATATCATTAAAATTTTAATAAATAAAGAAAAAATATCCTCGGGCTCGTAGGCCGGTGTACTTTCCGGTGTCACGGATCAGGTTAATTCGAGCGCCTTACGAGTGTTGCAGCCGCAGTCATCAACGCGGCGACAAGCGGCACCAGGCGCGAGTGCGTCCCGAGAGTTCCGTCTAGAGTCCCGTCTAGTGCACGTGTAGTGTCGCGTCGAGTGTCACGAGTCTCGGCGCTTCCCTCGAGCGCTCTCAATCCACGGTTTTATTTCCGCTTTGTTTTCACAAACGACGTCGTGCATTTCTAAACAGAGATGCATTTCTTGAAGATCTCTTAACTCAATTGACATACTTTGTAGCCAAGTCGACGTTTTAAGAGTTCAGCTTTTTTTCATTCGTGTCATGTTTAATGTTTTCGACTAAATTAATAATATCAATAACATCGCAGCACCTTAACCGTTTGTCTTAAACACTTACAAGCGTATTATTTATTAAGGGTCCGCAATCGAAATCGTAAGACGAGTCGTGTGAGCGAGATGATAGCAGCGAGTGTTTTGATGAAAGGGTTCGAGTGGGGCAATTAATGGTGTTGTTTAATGTCAGGTTGCGCTATCGGGCGGAAGAGTACTCGTAAACGCTGTGATTACATACGAGACGCGTTGCGGCCCTTCGACTGGTTCCGTGTACAACACGGCTAAGCAAATGTGCGATCACAAACACACAACAATAAGAAAACGATAGTTATTCGTTTGTAAACGCTTCAATAAACAGCAAACGAAAACGTAACAACGTTAAACACGTGAGAATATATTGATTATTAAAACAGCGATCCTTACATTACACTCATCGCTTGAGAAACTCTCGCTCTTTTGTTTCGTCGGCTACAGGGAACCTAATCATTACTTTAACAAGAACTAGATTACGTTATATCACTTAGAACTCGTAAGAAAACTAGTAGTTCTTATAAGTGGTCACCGCCGCCCGTAGACATTGCGGTTGCAAGAAACACTAATCATTCCTTGCATTGCGAATGCGCCACCAACCTTGGGAACTAAGATGTTATATCCCTTATGCCTGTAATTATACTGGCTCACTCACCCTTCAAACCGGAACACAACAATACTGGGTACTGCTGTTTGGCGGTACCTTCAAAAGCCCTAACATCTAGTATATTATTTATTTGTGAAAAATGAAATCCATTATCGTATGATGTCATTTATGTTACGACTTCACTGATCAGTGATTTGACCTTTTACTTTTGTTGAGCAAATTCATGTTTACTATAATATTTCACAAATGAAAATAAGGAGTTGTGACTATTAAAGTGGTTGTAGTTCACGTCGAATCGTAAACTGAGAAATTTATGGAACGTGTCTGTAAAATGGAGGGATTACGGCCGTAAAGCGGTAATGATATTTGACACGTCCGAGTTCATAAAACTAGCTCTGTGGATAAGTTCATAAAGGGTCATGAAAACTCATCGGAGTTGTCGGACGGTGGCGTTAACGAGCCGCGCCGTTTACTTCATTACGAAACGGGACGGAATTAACGCCATAAAGATACAGATCATTATCACGAACATTTATTATTTATTAAGAACACATTACAATAATCCAGAGTCCAAAATAATATATGGCCTCACTCATTTAACAAATAGAGACGAGGTGTTATCGAACCAGTAAATGCTTTTATTATATAAAACGAGTAAAACATTAATTTGCTGTCCCGACGTGATAAGAGTCATCGTTTATTTATTGGCCACTTAAAGAGAATAGTTTCTCTTGCGTTACAGCTTTTATTAGATTTCACTGTCAAAAAGATAACGAATAATGAAAAACTGCACCGAGGAATATGAGGTAACGAGGAGTGTTTCTCATCAGACATTTCGAATATTGTAAATGACTTTCATATTCGGATGAAATTACATCCGATAGACTTGTCTATGGTTTCCGGCTGATATCCTTCGTTTAGAGATTCGACAAAGAAATTGTAGCGCATTGTAGTTTGGATTTGCACAAAACACACAAAACGTTATTCTTATCTATCTTCTTACCTCTACCTTTATTTTTAAATTAATAAAAATACTAAACTTGGTTCGCGCATTAGAAATGTCTTCAGGGGATGAACATGACTTTTATAATATAAGTTATGTATTAATTGTACCTTGTATAATAAAGTGTTAAATAAAATGAATAAATAGAGAATGCATTTGAAAAAGAAAACAAAATATATTTTTTGTGTCTCAATTGGACGCATGATTTATGAGGACGTTATGACAAATTAGATTTGGGCGACAGCACGAGAAGAATAGGGCTCGACCCTAAGAGATCCGAAGCTTAATATCTCGAGTCGCGCTCGCTTGGACTTTGCAATTTTTTTCTATGAATTATACAGCGTGGCGGATGATCCCGACGCGGAAGCCAGACGCGTGCCCACGGGAATATTTAGAATATTTTAAGACTGGCATTAAGCACCCCTCGCAATCTTAAAATACTACTCTAGAATTATTTTTTAATTAACTACAAACGTTCTACGATTTTGTAATCATATATAAAAACGTATAAATAATTAAAAATCACGTAAAACATTTTATCTTGTAGACGAAGGAGAGAATTAATGCAATCGTTATGTCGCGTTGAGCGTCATTTACGGGACTGCGTGTTTTCTAAATACAAATAGAAGAGAACCTTTGATCAATCAATTTCGTAGAATGTTGGAACAAACGTGTGGTTCATCTGATTGTAAAGTCCATTTTCGCGTTATACAAAGCTCCGAGGTCATTTGGAGACGGTCTTGCTCCAGTTGCTTGTAATTGGAATAACCTCTAGTGAACAATTTCAGATGTGAATGCTTCCTTTTCACAAAAATCCTTTTCAAAAAAGCCACATAGCAAGCCAATTTACGAATATACTTAGGGCGTTCTTGATATACTGTTACAGACACAAATAATCCCAAAATATTGCCAAAAAAACAATCGTTTTGTATGAATTTAGTTTTCAGTAGACTTGAAATTAAATGCTTGGAGAAATCTGACAGCTGCTAGGTCAATTTCTACACACGTTCTATTGATAAGCAAAAAACTCACTGCATATGACACATATCCATTAAATCCACGATGAAAGCGTTATAGTAATGGGTCGGAAATTAATGGTCACCACTCAGCGGGAGTGAAGCACAATGGCTTTGAAAGTTCCAATACTTTTCCACGAGGGCGCGGGCGGCGCGGCGGACCGAGTGCGTCGGTGACAAATGCAAGTCACTCGGAGTCGACGCGACCGCCAGGGAGCAGGCCGGCGCGACGCGCGACGGAGCGCAGTAATTGAGCTTCCCTGTAACAGCAGTGCACTCACTCGCAGTCATTACGGTAGTAATGCCACTCTTCAAGGAAAATGAGGCGTATGAGTGAACCATCTGGAGGATTGCTCAACGATTTTTTTATAAATGAAAGCTTCGAATGTACTACGCCATTGTATGACGATTAATTATTAAATATCGCATTTATCTCAAATCTTAGAATAATGCTTAATGAATAATGATGAATACATTAAGTTTCTCTCTACGGAAATGTGGATCTTACTTCAAAAAACGCGGAACTGTTCTGTTACATGTTCATTCACGAATCATTTGCAGCAGCACGGTGGAATGCACTCTAAACGTTTTTCTTGAGATTGTCATTTGTCTTTAGTCTAGGGTAGGATAATTTCGCGTAGATTCAAGTAAATGTTCCTTCAGCTGAGCGTGGCAGTGGTATATCTTCTGGTAACTTTAATAGAGTCACTAGATCATTTCATGCTTCATCTAATTAAGTCAAGATACTCGTCCATACAATATATCAACGCAACTGCAGATCTTATCGTTCTATTCGTCTTCGCATCGTCAGACGTCACCGTGCGAAGTTCCTTGTTTTGAGACAGTTTGCTCCCCGGTGGCAAATACAACTTTACAGTAAAGTTTATTAAAATATAACCTCACGAGCTCTGCAATAGCACGTTTTGTTGACATTTTGAAAGTCGGTTTCACAAGTTCTAGTGTCGTGCTTCAGTGGGTGAGATACGGCTAATGGTTTTCCCTAACAGGCCGCCAGACGTGCTGCGTCTGTTCCTCGCCCGCCATCCATGCCCGCGAGCTCGTTTAGACGAAGCTCTGCCGCGGGTATCAATGAGCAGCTGTTAGGGTACTCGCATTGTTATCGGGCACACGGCTGCCCTTTAAATCGTTAGAGATATTTTCTGACTAATGTTTTATTCAGTCTCGGACAGTTCGTGTCTCGTCACGAGTTGGTATTAGACCGTATTGCAATTTTTGAAACGCATACCCTTGTATTGTGAAATACCGAAACATAATATCGGTTTCTGGTTTTCGTCGCCGTGATTAATATCGTTCTGAAGAAACGAGTGTTGGGAACTGGCAAATATTTGTAATAAGCGTTCCGCCAGATAGCCACATGGCCACATGGCCACTGCGGGTAATTGGATGAGAACGATGAATTCTTACGTGGGATATGACATGGTTTGTTTATTGTTTTTTTGCAATTCTATTACTCCATTTGGTTGTATAGTTTGTAATGCTTAAAATTACAATAAAAATAATGAAATATCAGTAAATAAATCGTTAAAAAAGTGATCAAAGCTAACAGCCTCTGTGTTATTTCTATCGGCAATAGTTAGTTCATCATATCTCATCAGGGTAACGCGATGTCGTCGCCGCCTGCGGCCGTCCTGCGTCTCCGTCAGCGCGTGTGCAACTCGTCATAGCCGCAGGTCACGGCGCGAGTGACAACTCCCTCACCCTCGTGTCTTCATATTGATTAAAAACTAACTAAGCGGGAGGATGTTTACTCAAGTATCATTAATTTGATAAGTGTTTGCGATTGTATGTAATTATATTAAAATATACCATTTCAATCAATCGATTTCACCCGATATTCTCTCTCGATAAGATAGAGTGACGGTTATTATTTTGTACATTTCGTTTTTCATAGTGGAAGTTAATCGTTGAATGAACCCAATGTCACATTCCGCGGCTACGGCGAGCTGCTCTGCGTGACGTCGCGTCACACGGTTACGTCGGTCGGGCAGTCACCTGCCGAGCTCCGTCGCGTTTAGTGACGTGCTATTTTTATTCCTCGTTAAGTACCGAAACATGTGTTGACCTTTATTTGTTTTGCTATTTTTGGGACATATAAATGCTTACTTTTGCTCTTGTGTATGTTTTATTGATATATCATATTATTCTAGCTGTTTCCTAACGAACACTGGTAGTTCCGGAGTTTTATGCGTTCAACAATAAAATCTCTCTACCCGTACGATGATGATAATGATGATGATGATGTCCACTTGAACGAGTCTGGCCAGGACGGCCATTCTCAAGTAGACCAGTCGGCCGAACAAGACATGTTATAGTAGTGTGTCTCAAATACGGGTGCATCATCCGAATGGAAGACAAACTCATACTTTAAAAAATACACTACATTAAACTTGTTAAATATCTCAGAAAACATGGATCTTGAAATGAAGCATAGAATAAATAAATGATCCTTCCTAACTTCTACGAGAGAATCGTATGAAAATCTGCGAAGATATTTACTAACATAATGAGTTGGTGCGAAGACAAACTCCGACTCTGGAACGCGAGATAATGGCCCGCATCTCATCTGCGACATCATCTGCAACATCAATATCAATCCTGACATGGTTTATTGGTATTCAATTTATATCGACACTCGAAATTACGATATTTTATTCGATATCGACAAACTATTAGGGTGACCTTTAATTGATAATTTTTTATAAGAAAAACATATGTATTTAACAGCTCCACCGATTTTTTTGGGAAATTCATAAATCTTCATTTACATGTTCTAGGAGTCAGGATGACGCCACCAAAATACCTTTTAATGTGTAGGAGCTATTACATTATCGGAATTATAATGATTAATGCCTGAACACAAACGGGTAGCCGCGGTAATCTCACAATTAAGCCGCTTTCATTCAATTATGTCGATCCAAATAATCAATTACAACGGTGTATCTCGTGAGATATTCAAATGAATTCAGAGAAAACTTGTAATGTAAAGTTTACTTTGAATAAATTTAAATGGTATTAATAAAACTTGAATCTGATCCGGGGTCAGTTGTCGGGCGTGTTGTAAATCAACGCGCGTGACAGCGCCTCTTACAGCGTCTTGCTAAGTGACACGAAACATTGTTTAAGTATGAAATTAAATTATACAAGCGTCGGTTATGATAATTGCTATTGCCTGTCTGTTATGTTATGTTTCCACATAATATTCAATCTCCATGAGAAAATTATATCATTATAGTTTTTTCGAAGGCACGAAGTGGCAAGTGCGCCTCCCGATGATAACAAGCATTAGAGGTTTCATTAATATCAACAAATTAGACAACAACGGGATGTAGGATGATATGTCCCTCGGGACTGACTCACTCACTATTCAAATGGGAGTTCAGCAATACAAAGTATTGCTGTTTAAGGTAGGCCGGCACGAAGCCTCGACACCGGATAGATGAGGAAGATACAACAATTTTCTTTTATACATGTAATGCTAATTACGACATATAAGACCATCCAAGAAATAGATTGATGTCTTATCATCCACAATAATGATGTACAGCTAAGTAATTACCATAGTTGTTGCAAGCAAATACAAGGAAACGTTTATGTGATTCCATCATACTCGAATGAAATGCGAGCTTTGTTGATATAATTACCTCGACCATATCTATCTATATCTACAGCTAAACTAACCTATGACAACAAGCGTAAGTTCTATTCGAAGTTCACGACAGAGTATTAGCTTTGTATTCGCGATTGAATCTCTCCTCTTTCCATATTCGATCATCACCCACGCTCGCCGCACGCCAGTTCGATACGAGCCTTAGTGTAATTGAATGGGGCGCAGCGACACGCACGTATTTATCAATGCAAGAGCTGTGTAGTCGTGTAGTAGTGGTCGCTCGGCCGAAGCATGCATGATGCAGGGCCGCTAAATGATTGAGTGCCCGGGGTGCAGGGCCGATACACACACGCGCACATCCGCACCGTAACCTCTTTACACGCATTTGATCTCAGTCTGCCTAATCATTTTATTTACCGATTTGTAGTTAACCCGTACCGTCTAATAAAGTAGACGTTGGCAGTCCAACCTTTGCGTGGGACTGCATCGTATGTTCTGTCCGTTTCGAAAGTTCATAATGTCAAGTCAATCGAACGAGTACAAGAACATAATGTCTTCAATGCCAAAACGTCCGTTCCACAGAAACAGTTAAGTAATTCAATCGTTAGTCGAGAATGTCCATTAGCCCGAAGTTATTGCTCTGCATAATAACTTATTGCCGATTACAAAATATTTTACTAAAATGAATTAAATACAATTAAACATCAGGGTTCCACAGAGCCTAGGAGAGAATCTCCTACTCGCCAGATGTTCTGGCGTGCATTATCTATACCCGGACGAGTCGAATTATCCTCATAAATGAAACATACTGATGTCGCTTTCAAGGTCGTTTACATTGCTTATGATTTTTTTTTGCCATATTAAAAAAACGAATAAAAATCAGATAAATTTTAAAGATAATTTATGAATTGTCTTTGCAATATAATTGAATGAACTAACCACTACTTCTATGAACTAACAACGCTACCGAGAAGAATCATTGGCATACCGCGATGGGGTCGCAGTGCCGTTGGCCTTACCTAATTGATATGCAATCTATCTGACTATGATTTCAAATAGTTTACCTCAATATAGACACATTGTATAATAGAACATTTATGACGACATGAACCAAAACGTTTAATCAGAACATCGCAAGTATACAGAACAATTCGGGTTGCAGTTTCGTTGTGGCGTCGTCGCGCGTGGCGGTGGGCGCGTGTGGCGGTGTGCGCGTGGGCCCGCCCCGCACGTTAGGCGACACAAGGCACCGACGATGACGACGCAGATGACGACGCGGGATAGCGCTCAACCGACGCAAACGAGCTGCTGCACCTGACGTGACATTTCTTGATGAGATCTCTAGAGGCGTGATTTGACTGGCTGCCTAGTGTCGATGTCATGTGGGCGTGCGGCATTATCATGACAATGGAGCTTCGCGTCGAACTGATGCGAACAAAAATGAAAGCCCTGCGTTTGATAGTCCTACTCATTTGATTTTATTTGCAGAGCAATTTGACGTAAAATTCGTCATGCGGTCTCGTCGTTTGACACTAAATAGACACAGGACGTATCTGTACTAAAATATTATATTTTATGGAGTCGGTAATTACAAGATTTTTCAAATTTTAAATTTACACGATTAATAATAATAATAAAATGTGAAGCTAAGATTGATCTCTACTTATGTTTCTTTACATAAAGCTAATCTCTATATCTAACGATATAACATAACAAAGGGGTGGGTATTGCATATTGTATATTGTATACTGTACAAAAAGTGTGTAAAAATAATTATGAATCATTAAAATTAAACAAACTACTTGAAGTATTTTATTCGTTATTTTTCGATGTGATCGCTGATTTCAATGTACCGCGCGTCTGAAGATCGGTGTGATTGTGCCTGTTTTCGACACATTCATCACGTCTTAGTGTAAACAAACACAATGCGACCATCTTAGTCCTTATTACTTTGGCTTAAAGACTATTCTGCAATGACCGGGAGGCCGACCGAGCCGGCATGTTGTAGGAGGCAGGTGTAAGTGACGCTTGTCATCGCTCGCGACGATTGTCATGCTAATGGGCAAATCTTAAGAATCAAGGGACGGCCTCTGCATTTTGATTAAAAAACTTAGATGCTTACGAATTTTGTACGCACCAAAGAGAGTCTTGATCTTACCATAGAATGAAACTGTTGTTTTCTGATTGAATGAAGTCATTGTTGATAACCGGTGATAATCAAAAACAACCTTTAATCGCATTCAAGTGTTTATTATCATTGGGGTGGAGGTGTGCGTGCTGTCACAGCGGGGCAGTCGGCGGCCGCTCGGCTTATTGTAATATCTTTGATTAGAAAATCCTCATTAGTAGACCTTTTTATACATAACTTCTTCATTAACTTGATTTGATTTTGAGCTCATGTTCCGAAACGAGTTTTTGTACAAAGTATGTCGAATTAAGGATAAAAATATGATTATGGATAAAAAAATACATTCAGTAACTAAATAGATATATCTCAAGTTTCACCCCATAAAAACATAAAACATAATCAGCCTGTAAATTTCCCACTGCTGGGCTAAGGCCTCCTCTCCCGTTGAGGAGAAGGTATGGAGCATATTCCCTTCACCGCCGAGCACGAGACGAATTATAAACACAAATTAAGCACATGAAAATTCAGTGGTGCCTGCCTGGGTTTGAACCCGAAATCATCGGTTAAGATGCACGCGTTTTAACCACTGGGCCATCTCGGCTCTTCAAGTTTCACCCCATGATATTTATAAAATTTATATCAATAACTTAGTAAATTCATCGTCAATATTACTCCAAACACTGAAATCGACCTTTTCTATTAACATTTTTTAAGCTATCTAGCTGCTAGTTTATACATGTATTTTTTTCGTCGTCCATACTTTTTAGTATGGAGAAAATAATTTGACGGTTTTGACTTTTTATTCGACATCGCTGTAAATAAATCTTCAGGACCTCCCCAGAGCCCAAGGTGAGAGCACGTCAATTTTTATTTCGAGCTGAATTTTATAATTTAGCGAAACGTCTACGCACACATAGACAAGTTAGTATAAGGGTGCGTTGCGAGTGTCGTGAGATGCAATTGTTAATTTTTACTTTTCAAGAAACCAGGTGAACTAAGTAAGTATGATCACTAACCGATTATTGTTTTACTTATCTTTACTTCTATCTATTTAATTTCTATCTATTTCAGAGTGAAATGGGCAAATGTAAAGAAATTTATCGAACACATAAAAACTATAAAGGAAGATTTAAAAAAAAAAAAACAGTATGTATCAATTAAAATGTATGCCTTTGATTGTGTTCAACAGGAAACTCTGGTCAGGAAACTATATCACTATGGAATTAGAGAATGTGCGCTCAACCTTCTGTCTTCTTATCTTAACAATAGAATTCAGATTGTTGACGTTCAAGGGAAAAGGTCTCCTGGGGTCTCAGTTGGTATGGGGGCCCTCAAGGATCAATTCTTGGACCTTTTCTATTCCTCATATACATAAATGACTTGCCCTTTCTTGTTGGAAACAAACATGATATAGTCTTGTTTGCTGATGATACCTCTTTGGTTTTTAAAATTAATAGAAAACAGGTACAGTATGTACAACGCTATCTCTGATATAGTACACTGGTTTGGCGTAAATAATCCTCGGCTGAATAAAAATAAACAAAAATTGTAAAATTTAGTACACCTAATATGCAAAATGTAAATGCTGGTGTACTTATCAATGGGGAACTGATGGATCCATTGAATCAACTGAATTTATTGGCCTTACTGTTGATGCCAAGTTGCAATGGATCCCCCATATTAATGGATTGGCAAGTAGACTGAGTTCTGCGGCATTTGCGGTCAAAAAATTAGATTATTTACCGATGTTGATACGGCTCGCTTAGTATATTTTGGGAATAGATGCAGAAATAGGCTATTAAGAGCAACTCCCGATGGTATAGTGGATAACGATAAAATTGTCGAAATGAAGTATCCATATTCCTGTTCAAAGATTACCATAAACGACGGTATTAACAAGAATAAAAAAACAATTTTTGGAAACGCAGTCAAACAGGTGATCTGACAATAAATACTAATCATGACTGGTATTATCAGGTCCAAGGGCAACTGCATAACACTCAAAAAAAACGAATGCATTTTTATGGTTTGGACCTACGTAGATACGAAAATTGAAATAATTAAAGGAGATGACGATTTCTGGGAGAAAAATATGAAAGAAAAATTAAAAAAAATCTATCTTGATTGAATGCTTCCGGAAATAATAGATTCTAGATTAGATAGAAAATTAGAAATAAGAGAGCCCAATTATTTGATTGAGGCTATAAAAAAAAGAGAAGCTGTAAGAGAAACAAAGAAACGGAAGAGTGAAAATGTTGTATGTGAACGCAAAAACACCAAACGGCAACTAAAAGATAAACAATAATTATTTATTTATTTATACTTTATTGCACCCAAACTTAAAACTAAAAATTACAATATTGAAACAAAAAGTTGCATGAGGTGCAACAGGCGGCCTTATCGCTCAGCAGCGATCTCTTCCAGGCAACCTTTGGGCAGAGGATCATAGTATTTACATATATGGGAAGGGTACACTAATTTAAGTCAAAATAAAATACATACATAATATAAAAATGTTAACACAATACACAGATAACAATAAATATATATAATATAAATATATACTATAATAAATATTTACATAAATAAATACATAAAATATATATATGAAAAAAAAAAATAAATAAATAAAAAGGAGATATAACAGAACAAAAAATTAACAACGACAACGACTGCTTAATGCGAAAAGTAAAAGTCCTTAACCATACTTTTAAAAACGGCTAACGACTGTGCGCGTCTTATAGCTAAGGGTAATGAATTCCAAATTCGAGAAGCTACAACAGTGAAGGACTTAGAATAATAAGAAGAAGAGTGGGAAGGAATGGAGAGAATTAAATTTTCATTCGAGCGAAGAGCGCGCTTATGAGTCTCCCTGAGGAGAGTGAAACGCTCTTTAAGATAGAAGGGTGTCGCTGGATTAAAAAGAATAGAATAGAGAAGAGATAAAATGTGAGTATTCCTGCGAAGGCGAATGGGGAGCCACTTGAGTTTTTGGCGAAATTCGGAAACATGATCATATTTGCGTAAACCAAATATGAACCGTATACATAGATTTTGTAATCGCTCAAGTTTATTTAATTGCTCCTCACTTAAGTTAGTATAACAAGTGTCAGCATAGTCAAGAATCGGTAGAAGGAGAGATTGTGCTAGCGTAACTTTAGTTGGAATGGGTAGAAAGTTTTTCAATCTTCTCAGTGAGCCAATGGAAGAGAATATTTTTTTACTAACCTCATTTATTTGAGGTGCCCAAGAAAGGTGCCTATCAAAGATAACACCGAGATTTTTTGCTGTTTCACAGATTGGTATGCAGACGCCATCAAAAAGGACAGGTGGTAATTGTTTCCAGTCAATCCGTGAAATAAGTCTCGGGCTACCAATGATAATCACCTTTGTTTTTGAGGGATTGACTCTCAGACCATAAGATTTACTCCATTGACTTATGTGCATCAAATCCTTGTTTATTAAATCAATGGTGTCCGAGAGCCCGCTAAATTGAGTCTGTGAATATATTTGGAGATCATCTGCGTACAAGTGGTAGAGAGAAGAAATGTGATTAGTGATAGAGGAAATGAATATAGAAAATAATAAAGGAGACAACACGCCACCTTGCGGGACGCCAGCGCTTAGCATACACCAGTCTGAGTTACGACCATTAGTGTATACGCGCTGCCGACGCCCTCGCAAGTAACACTGAAACCAGTCAGTTACCTTAGGAGATATGTTAAGAGAACGTAGTATAGCTAGTAAAATGTCAAAATCTACAGTGTTAAATGCATTACTGAAATCCAGCAGTGCTAACACTGTAATCAGCTGGTTGTCCAAACCAAGTCTGATGTCGTCCGTTATTTGAACGAGGGCAGTAGCCGTACTATGACCACAGCGAAAACCGGATTGGAAAGGATTCATAAGGTTATTTTTGGATAGAAAGGGAGTCATTTGTTGATATATAAGACGCTCAAATACTTTTGATAAGAAAGGAAGAATCGATATTGGACGGAATTCGGAGTAACTATTCGGATTGGACTTTTTAGGTACAGGGATTATTTGAGCATCTTTCCAGATCGTAGGAAATGTACAGGATTCTATCGACAAGTTGTAGATAGATGTAATGATAGGAGCTACAAGGTCAATAATGGGAATAATCATTTTACGGCTAATGCAATCTGAACCCACGGCATCAGAGTTGATGTCTAGTATGTTCTTCTTAACATCACATACAGTAAACTGACTAAAAGAGAAAGAAGGAATATTGGGAGTAGAAGACGCTGAAATATTTCTAATAGTGCTTGTTTTTGTTGTACCATCTATGGTATCCGAAGACGAGAAATGCTTGTTAAGATGATTTACATCCAGATTATTTAAATTTAGTTCTTGACGTGCTTTCCCAATTCCAAGTGTTTCAAGAAATTTCCACACTTTAGAAGGATCATTGTCGGTTAAAGACCGATGGATATGGCGTCGTTGTTGATCTCTACATTGCATGTTGCAGCGATTCCGAATATTTCTATACTTCTCGCGATTTTGATCTGTAGGGTTCAACTTATATTTTGCTTTGGCTACGTTCTTACGATGTTGTAATCTTTTGATTTCATCGGTAAGCCAGGGAGCAGGTCGATGTTTTAAACGTACAGGACGAATGGGAGCATGAGTGTCAAATAATTGTGTCAATAAGGAATTAAAAATTGCAACCCGTTCATCAACTGTATCCGCAGCCAGTACTACTGACCAGTCGATTTTAGACGCATCTTCATGCAGGCGACTGATATCCACACCACCAAAGTTACGTAGCAGAAGGATTCTTGACTTTGCTTTAGGTGGTTTAATTTTATAGGATAGGTAAAGTAAATCATGATAAGATAATGCTGTAGCATTGCACTGACCATATTTCTCAACATGGTCAGTGGAGGACACGATAATTAAGTCGAGAAGTGAAGGATTGGAATTCGGAAAGAAGTGTGTGGCAGAGAGAGGAAGAATGTGTAAGTTAGATGCAGATATTAAGGAGTTGAGTCTCAAGGATCTATAATCATTCTTGATCAGACAAGTATTAAAGTCACCCATCAATATAGTGTGGTTATATTGAGGAGTAAATTTTTCAAGAAGGTATTCTAGTGAGGGAAAGTAGTCAATTGATAGGCAAGGATTATAAAAAACACACAGTAGAAGTTTACAATGGGAAAAAGTTAATTCAATAAAAAGATGTTCCGCGGAAGGACCAGTCTGAGGTACTGACATGCTGATAATTTTAAAAGGAATGTAGGATCGCAGATACATGGCAACACCTCCACCGGTTCTATTGACACGGTCATTTCGAATTAAATGAAAACCCGGTAAAGAATATGACTCAGAAGACAAACATGGCTTAAGCCATGATTCAGAAACAAGAATAGCATGGAGGTTTTTGTTATCAAACGATGTGAGAAGGTCAGGATAGTGAGCAGGAATACTCTGAGCGTTAATATGAACAATGTTAAAGTTTTTAGTTACGTCAGTAAAAAGAGTTAATAGGGATTCATTGAGAGAAGGAACACTTTGAAAGCTGTCGTCGCTACTGGCTGAATCAGAAGAGAGAGAAAGATAAATATCATTGTCGTCTTGAACATGGCTGTTATCAATCATTATACATATATATTAAATAATAATAAATAAATAAGAATATAGTGAATTAAAATAAAATAAGTATATAAATATATTTAATAAAAATAATATATAAATATACAAATATCAAATATATAATAGTTCCGTCTTACCCGCCAGCTGTTGAGAGATTATGAATTTGATAAAACTAATAACTAATAAAACTAAAAACTAGTAATTTTAAATAATAATTATATACATAATCTGCTTACTACCGACAAAACAAAAAAAAAAAAAAATGGAAACCATGTGTTTACATTAAAGTACTAAGGTAATCAGAAAAAAAAAATATATATATAAAAATAGCATAACAAAAATAACACAAAAAAAAAAAAAATGATCAAAAGAATAAGTCACAAAACAAACTAATAGTAAAAAGTAACAAAATTAATTTCACGATGGAAATGGTGTTCCAGTTACAAAACTGGAACAAAAAAATGTTATCAAAACAGACATTATTTCAAAAATTACATTATCTGAAAAATTATAATAGTAAATTTAAGTTTTACAAAAAAAAAAAAAGACAATAAAAAAAAAAAAAAATTAAATTAAAAAATAATGAAACACATGTATACGTAATTAAAATAGGCAAAACACTAGAGTCCAGATCGTGACAGCTGTCATTAATAGAAGTTGTCATCACAATCTGTATTAGACATCTGACAAATAATAACAAATTTTAAACTACACTCACTTATAAAGTTATAACTACACGAATCATAAAAGTAAGTAAGTAATTAGGAAGGTAAATTAAAGTACACACCAATTGTTGTAGTAAGCAGATATTATGTAAAACCGAGAACTATAATCACTACTTTTTAATAATTCGTTTCGGTCGAGAAACTGTAACTTTGCTGTCTGGATTCTTCGACACGTTTGAGCCCTTTACTTCTGGAGATTTTAAAAGTGAAGAGGATACAGCGTCGAGTTCAGCGTGTGATTCAACTTGGTGACGCGATCCATCTGGGGCTACGAAGAATATCCGTCCATCCCGGGTCCAACACTTCCCAATGCCGAAACGCTGCCGTGCTAAGAGGAACACATCGTGCCGTGTCTTCGTGAGGAACTCCGATTGGGTTATGCCAGTACCTTTAAATTTTGATTTGGCAAACCACACCTTATCCCGCACGCTAACATCACAGAACTTAACTACAATTGGCCTGTTCCGGTTGGCTGTAGACTTACCAAGCCGATAGGAAGTTTTGATGCTGGAGCTTGAGAAGTTTGTCAAGTCCAAATGGTCTGCAACGAGACTAGTCACACGAGCACTGGTGTTCTCAGCTTTTTCTTCTGGGACTCCATGAAGAAGTAGTATTTTGCGCCTACTTTGCATTTCCTGGCGGTCCAACTCCCTACCAAGAAATTCTACCTGACGCTGAAGAGTGTTGAGAGCAGTTATAATGAAGCTTCTAAACTGTGTGAACTCCGTTGAAAGCGATGGTGTGTGTGCAGCAACTGATGAAGATGTCTTTTGTAACTCATGTTGAAATTCACTCATTTTTGTATTAAATAGTTCAGACATGGCAGACAATGAATCTTTGATTGACTCCATGGTTTTAGCAGTGATTAATTGTTATTTCACTTATTGTTTTATTCTAAAGGAGATTGTAAGCTGGTAGGTAATGTTATTTAGACATGCATATATTATATATAATGTATTTTTAATTAAATAAAATTCAAGAGCACACTAAAAACGTTGCAACTTGCTTGAATCCTACCCGCAAAAAAAAAAAAAAAAAAAAAAAAAAAAAAAAAAAAAAAAAAAAAAAAAAAAAAAAAAAAAATTATTTTTTATTTATTATTTGTTATAATGTAGTAAGTTACAATTTGTTTTTTCTTCGGAGGATTGTAATTTAAAAAAAAACTTGTCTATATGTATTCGCTGCCTGTGCCTTCGACATGGCTATAACAAACACGTGGTTTAAGAAAAAAGAGGAATACCTAATAACCTACAAGAGTGGCCACCACGCGACACAGATAGACTACTTCCTAGTGAGGCGGAAGAGTCTATGCTGTGTCGAAAACTGTAAAGTGCTGCCAGGCGAAGCATTAGTCGCCCAACATAGGCTTGTGGTGATGGAGGTTAAATTAAGTGTCTCCCCCAAAAACAGCCAAACACGGCCCCCTCCAAAGACAAGATGACATATGTTAGAGAATGATGAATGTGCTAGTAGATTTAGGAACCATATAGTGGAGAAAATGATAGAAATGAATGAGATGGAAGAGAAATTGGTAGATGAAT
Source organism: Vanessa tameamea (assembly GCF_037043105.1). Taxonomy (NCBI): domain Eukaryota; kingdom Metazoa; phylum Arthropoda; class Insecta; order Lepidoptera; family Nymphalidae; genus Vanessa; species Vanessa tameamea. Next base: position 12,854,553 of record NC_087320.1, on the reverse strand, counting down.
GTTGGAATGAGATGGCCAGGCACATAAGGAAGGTCGCCAAAGATGTGTTTGGAGAGTCAGAATCCAGAGCAGATTGGAAGATTGGCAACAGAAACTGGAGAATGTTGGCTTGAAAATTAGTAGAACGAAGACTGAATACATGTTCTGCGAATTCGGCGGTCTCTCCGGTCCTGAAGCCATAGCGCTTGATGGCGTTGTCCTTCCAGTCTGATCCGACTTCCTAGAATAGATCGAACGGTGAAGCACAGGATTAACACAGGGTGGATGAAATGGCAGCAGGTTACGGGGACAATTTGTGACCCCCGAGTTCCCCTTAAACTTAAGGGGAAGATCTATAAGACCATGGTCAGACCTGCTGTTCTATATGGATCATAGTGTTGGGCTATAAAAGGGATGACTGAAAGACAATTGCATGTGGCGGAGATGAGAATTCTGAGAGGAATGTGTGGTGTTACGCGAATGGATAGAGTAAGGAATGAGTACATAAGAGGAAGTTTGAAAGTGGCACCGGTAACCGAGAAGCTATCCGGAAACCGGCTGTCTTGGTATGGACATGTTATGCGGAGGAATGAGGACCATGTCGTGAGAAAGGTTTTGAGAATGGATGTGGATGGATATAGAGATAGGGGACGACCCAAGAAACGATGGATGGATTGTGTGAAAGATGATATGGTTAGAAGGAATGTTACTTGTGAGATGACGTCCGTCAGAGAAAGTAGAAGACATGCTGCGCCGACCCCAAGTAGAATTGGGATAAGGGCAGGAGGATGATGATGATGATGTATTATTTATGTTAGATATTTTTTTTATATTAGCTTTTATCATATTAATTGTTAACTTTTTTTTTGTGTTTCTTTAACAGGTAGGTAGCTGGTATTTTCTTAGTGAATTAAAAAAATTCGTTTGATTAAAATGTACTTCCGTTATTTTTATTTATTAAATTTAATTAAGTGATTAGTTAATGTGTCTTTGCGCTGTAATTTGATAAACCTACCAACCTAAAAACATCCAGAAAATAATAATTATTTAGTTAGACGAAAGCAGTAGAATCAATAAAAATCATAATGTATATTAGGCATCTTAATGCACTCTGATCGCACCCTATGCTAACAAATAATTTACAATTGTGTTTGCGAGTGACAACCTTATAGCTAATACTCGCAATTAAATGTGTTTTTATAAATCCTACCTTATGAACGCGCAATGAAAATTTAATTTACTCGTTGCATCGAAAACAAGCAACTAATTGTCTCCGGGGATGCGTACGATACACTGCACAATGCAACTGTATTATTGGAAAGTACCTATGTGTGTGTTCTAAAATAAAGTCCCACGCTTACAAACTACGCTCTTAAGAGACATTTTTGTTCGTTTATTAGAAATTTATTTTTTCAAATTTCACTTTTAACTGCACATTCGTTTATTTATAAGTTCCTTAAAGTTTTAATACATCTTAAATATCAAATAAAAAGTAGTTATAAGTTTCTATTTAATCTATTTTGCTATAAAACATAAATTACAAATATATAAGCGTCGCACTAGGAACTGGCATGAAGTGAAGTGGATCCAATAGGACTAGCGTCAGTTCGGTTAAAATAAGTATAGCGCAGAGGATTCGAAACGAAGTAACAATAACTTTGTAATATTTCATTGTTAACGAGTTATTATTTATTGTGACAGAATCCCTAACAGCTCGGGTTCCAGATAAATGTGGAGTGCAGTGGCGTGCGCCGAGCGAGAACGAAACTACGAACAGTCCGCGAGCTCTCGGTGGCGACTGGCGAGACTCGTAACATAGACGTTAAGCACGAGCGTTACATCTTCTGTGACATCACAATAGAATGCAGAAATGCTTATATTATTCCATACGTACGTACTTACGAGCAATCTAGGTATGTTGTCCGGTCGAAAGATAGTCACGTCCGCGCAGATACCGTTTTTAGGGGCAAAAGTGGATAGTCCTTTTATTTAGAATAAAGACGTATTTAGTCGTTTATTGTTACTTATTGATCGTAGAGCCCTAACTTAAGCCAGAGTACACTGCGCGTATCGTACATTTCGAAATATGATAAATACTTTTTAATAAAAATATCTTTGATCTAAAGAAACAGTTTTGAGCGCTTTAGCTTCATTTTAATAAATAAGGATAATTTAATCTATTTGAATTTTGAGCCTCTGTACATAAGTGTCTTCCTCCCGAGATAGTATTACCTTTGTTTGTACAGCTAGCGCGTAGACAGCGCGGCGTCTGCGTCAGCTCGTTACGGAGACGAAACGGAGGAATAAAGTTAATTATGGAAATGAAAGTATTTGCAAAGTTTTGATCGCAAGGCACAGCTCCCGCGGCCGCGGACAACTTCTAGGTTCGTAATGAGGCTCGCTAAGTGAGCTCGCGATGCGGGACTGCGCGAAGTATAGTCTCTCTGCGGAAAGAGGCATCTTTCGTATAAGTTTTGCTTCTCTGGTAGCTTTACACAGTGTGCAACCAGGTTAAGTTCGATTGAACATTTGAGACGGAGGTACATTTTGTAAAAAAAATATTTTAGGGATGTGACAATACACATTTCATTCCTGAATTAATAAGCTAGTAAATACTGTACCTCGATATAAATCCAGTTTAAGAACAGACTAAAGAATATTTCAGATGTTTGTTATTTTTATGATTCAAAATATATTATTACTTAATGTATTGAATGTTGTAGTTGACGAGGGTTGTGTCAGCACAGTACCCTCATAGTATGCTTACAACAACATTATGTATATTCACAATAATATAAATCTTTTTCAAAGAAACTGTGACAGTCATTGTATAGACGCGAAGAGGAAAGGGAGGCTAATAACACCTAGTTTCCGACTTCGCAAAGATAATACAGCCTACCTGGGGCACAGTTTTCGTTTCTATAATTAGATTCCACATTTATTTTTAACATGGCCTATTAAAATTTTAGGTTCGTGTCAAAAAAATATTGAGAAGTAGGTAAATAACTAATATCAATAAAACATTATATTAAAGGTAATATATATGTATTTGTTATAGATATCGGTAGGCGGACGAGCAAATGGGCCACCTGATGGTAAGTGGTCACCACCGCCCATAGACATTGGCGTTGTAAGAAATATTAACCATTCCTTACGTCACCCCCTACCTTCGGAACCAAGATGTTACGTACCTTGTGCCTGTAGTTACACTGGCTCACTCGCCTTTCAAACTGGAACACAACAAAACTGAGTACTGGTGTTTGGCGGTAGAATATCTGATGAGTGGGTGGTACCTACCCAGAGGGCTTGCACAAAGCCCTACCACCAAGTAAATAAAGTGTGAACTTAGTATTTATCGGTTTCTAGGCAGGATATATATGGATTTAATTGTACTTTACTGACACACTCTGTATTTACAATTGTGGAAAAGGGTAACCACTGAGGTTCTTCTCGGTATAATCTACTTTCCCAGCCGGTGATAGCTTCACATTTAATCCAATACTGCACAAAAGTGCTGTGAACTTTGGCACTTGAATAAAAAATGTTTTCATTCCATGTTCATGTTTATCAATTACGTCATTTTTTATTCATATTGAGACAACAAAAGTGTAATAGAAGTAGATGAAAAGATCTCGTGTGGTCGCCGCTGGCGGCTCGTGACCGTGACAGACGCTACTTCGTTGAAATGTCGGCCAAAATAATAAAAAGGTGTGCTCGCGGGTGAAATCCAGATATTATACATGACAAGAATTATCAGTTCACTTGATTGTAATACTGTACTCCAAACATGAATGAACTTGTGTTTCATTCTCTACACACAGAGACAAATTTAGAAATGTCAGTCTGTTCGTGTTCGTGTACAGTATTAGCGTTTGAGTAAGTTGCGCGCAGACCACCCTCGAGACATGTGAGGTGCGTGTTATCTTTGATCCTGCTCACTTGAGATTACGTCTGTACAGACGGGGAATGCATTACAGATATCGAATCAAATTATTCTATTTTTAATTCGATATGTATCTCATCGATCGGCTTGGGAGGTAACCGCTGCCACGCGGCGTCGCGACCGGCATACGATATCAGCCTCATGTAAATGGTATATTTAAAAACAATAAACACACTCAAGCAGCAATATATTTCTGTTTAACGAGTAACATTAAATAGTAAATATTGTCACTCCTTTGAAATTAATTAAAGATTTTTTTAAATCGTCTAATCTTTGTATAATCGAATCATAGTTGACAGTTTCTGTTTAATTTGAATAGAAATATGTGGGCTTTGAATTCCTAATCCAATTTTGGGTGCGTAATGTTTAAATTTTACGTTGATTTTTATTTTTGCATATCAGCTATTGACGAAAAAAGTTTGGTTACTTTTTAAATTTGTTGCAATAACGTACAATGTTTTCAGCAAATAAACGATTATAATTTTTAGGCAATAAGAATAACAACTAGAACTGATTACATCGAGGGAAACATAATTATCTTTAATCTTTAAATATCAAACACAACTACTGGTTTTATTCCGTCAAATATCAAATTACTAATGACAGAAATGTCTCTCATTGGTGGTATCGGTAGTTTACCTATTAGAGGTATTGTAAACGCTTTTCATTCGTAACGTTTCACAACAAATCGGTTTAATTGGAAACTACTAAAATATGGTAAATAACAAATTTGTTATGTATTTTACTGAATATTAAAGTAGACTGATTAATATTTTCAATTCTGTAGCTTACATTTAACCAAATAAGTTGAAATTGAAGCCACAGTATTTAGTACAAAAGTGTGGTGTTGGTTACTAGGTAACTCGTGTATAAATAAAAACTTCATTGCTAAGTATCTCGTGGAATGTATTTTTAAGAACAACCACGACCGTGGACTGAATATTCAATGTAAGATGTTTATGAATTCATTGAAAAAGAAAGAAGAAAGTTTCTTTTGATCGTTTTATTCATTCTTACAAGAATAACGTTTCGATAACATTTCTAAAATAACCTAGAAATATAATATAAAGCAATATTTTGCGACGCTTAATATAATAACAGTATATGACAACGTCTCACATACTCACGAAGAGATGTCATGCAGTTGCCGTTGTATTATTTGATGCTTCGGAGTGTGTCGCAATGGCATCTAAAATATTTCTTTAGAAATCACAATTGAAATGGAAATCATCTCTACATGAGGCTTCGGACGGACGGAGTTCTCACAGTAACTTAGATTGATAAATCAGTGGCGATCACTCTAACAGCGAATTTAATCAGAGCTATGATGGATGGGGCCGTATATTGCGATCTGGGAGGATCAGAACAAAAAACATATTTATTTACCCATTTCAGCTGAAGAGACATAAATCTGGCGGGCGGTTTATGCTCGCATCTGGGCCTAATTACGCGCGGCGACCGCTCGCCGCCGCAGGTTGGCCGTTCTTTGTTAGCTTTCAACTTAATCATAATATAACAACAGCTCATTTATTATGTACTTGTATTTTAATACTGAATACATCCTTGACTTTAATTATCTAGCTTTAAATTTAATTAGTTGAATAAGGTAGCGTGGCGATCAACTACAGCGACGATTTATTTTAACGTTTACAAAGACTTTATTGATTTTATAATATCAGTTTCAGTAGCTTTTGAAACAACGAGTTTATTTCCAAAACTAAATGTTTGTGTTTTGCATACTCTATCGAGTACTAAGTGCTTTTGATACGTCAAGTGTATGGGGCTAAGGTTACTATTTTTAATGAGTACATAATTCCCACCCAGAAAATGGAGTCTTATCAGATAAGACAGATAGACACGAGAGAGATCATATAAGGGTTGCATTGGATACACGCAACCCTAAATGATAGCGAGATTATAATAACGAAAATTTGATTAAACAAAAATAGCATCCGACAGGACCATTCCGAGACTAAACTGACATATTGACGCCGTGTGACACTTAACGAAAACATTTAACTACTTGTTTTTCTGACGGTACAAATTAATTGCCGCGTAGCGCAGTTTCAAAAGGTCCTAATCAAGTAGCAATTGAAACGGATAATATTATATTATATATCTTCGTCCAGCGGAGTATTGACAGACGCAGTAATAAATAAATCCGTTAAGTTGAGACGGTTACGTCTTGATTGACACTACTGCTGTCTCCCGGAGTCCGCACTCCGCGCTCGCGGTTCTCGTCTTTATAATTAAACAGCTGAGTCTCCGTCGACGGGCGCGAGGTTTGAATAACGAGATGACGATTATGTACCTGTGATTGTAATGATGTTAACGGCCATACAGACATAGTCACGTATGACTTCCGAATCTATATAATTACTGCTGATATGTACAGTTTCTAATGGTATTAATAGCTTCAGTCAGTTATATTAAGACACGAAAATGATTCGGAACTAGTGTATTTTTAATTTTTTTATTTTTTAATAGAAAAAATTAAGTAATAAAACTATTAGGAAGTAGTTAAAATTGTCCATACAATAAATTTAGTTAAGGGGTTCATGGTTGCCTTACTTCCGCGTTGAAATTTAAAATTATAATTGAAACCAATATCGATAAGATCTTGCTCGTGGGGGCGCCGGCCGGAGGGGAGAGGGGGGTGGAGATGACAAAGAGGCGCGCGTCGGTACCAACGATTATGACGTTAAATCAACCGCGTCCGGCAATAAGTCAGCGACTGGGGTAATGCGGCGCAGCAGCCCCGGCCGCAGCGGCGGGTACGCCGCGCCGCGGACCGGCCGCTGCGGAGTTGTACCGCTCAAAATCACGAGGCACGCCATAAATTAGCCGCCTCACTAATTATTTTAATGATTTTCTGGTTTCTTATTCTTTTAAGATGCTACCATCTTGAATATTTTAATTTTGTATGTGTATATTTATAAACAGTAGTTACACCTGTGCTTGTTTTTGTAGAAAGATTCGAAAAGTACTTTTTCGTAAGAAAACATATATATTATCTTGCTACTTCGATATTATCGTTTACATTGATACTTTTACTGAAACTGTTCGCTAACACACTGGAACTGGCACAGGAAGTGAATATTAAAACACAATTAACACGGACAAGTTTCGAGTCACGACGTAAATCGATGCTATCTGAGAAATACTGCACCGCGAGTATCGCGTTATTGAAGTTTTAGTATAATTTGGTAAAGGGTCGGCTCGACAGCTTGTCTCCATTACAATACGTTTACTTGACGTTAATTTGAAAATAAAACATCATTACAAGTCGGACGCGACGCGACGCCACGCGGGCTCAGGTAAAGCGTAATCGGGCACAATAAATAATTTCGTGGCGTACAATTTATGTGACATCTATTGTGGTGTTTGATAAATGTGCTCGGAGAGTGCTATTCACCGCGAGCTATTTACTGTCGGTGGGGCGGCTTTATGAATATCTCCACGCGATATTGACGTATTTATTCGTCGATTTTGAACTAATGCGGTTACGTGGGTGTCGGCCGGACCTTGCCGAACTGAAGGGCCTTCCATCATGTTCAGCTTTACCTGCGAGTTATGCGATCCAAGTTGGATTCGGCTTACTGGCGAGTTGTAGTAGAGACATTATAATTTGCGGTCATATCCGTAGATATACTGTGACGAGGAAATAGACTCACGCGATGCGACGCCGACACCATACTTTGATTTTAAGAATACTGATTCTTTATGTTCGCACAATAAACTTATTATCGACTTGAATTTAAAAATATTTTACCTTCAAATGATAGAATCTTATCTCCGACGTCATACTCATAATATGACGTGGGTACGGGCCTTAGTTAGAGTCGTGTCTATAATGTACTATACTCGGCGGTACTCGCAGTGCAGCCGGCGTTCAGGGCGGTGAATCGTCTGCGACTTGTAATTCACACATGAAGCAGGTAGTGTTCGTGTGTTCGTGCACTCAATGCGACGACAAATTGCATGTAAATGAGACTGCACACGACGCGCACCTGCAGACGAAATGTCTCGGCGGCAGCTTAGCACGCTGGAGAATATTCATGCTGGCCATTGTAAATCTAAATTAATTTATTAACTGTGCTCGAAGCCGTTGCGACAATGTTCTGGGAAGTCACGCTTCGGCAGCTCGCACGCGAAGCAGCTCTAACGTTTATTAGTCGATTCTTCAATCTAAACCTGTTCCTGTCAGTAGTGATCAGATTTCCGAGAAGATAAGACAAAGGAGCGGTCCGCGCCGCGGGGCAGAATGCCAGTCGACAATAATTTCAATCACGTCAAGCGAGACAGCTTACGACAATTACACTTTGAGACCTGCCCATAAATATACGTCCCGGTCGAGGCGAGTCGAGATAAATACGGGCGTGGAGTTATAAATCTGTACGTCACTGCAATCGCGAGCTAATTCGTTTAGTTCCTGCAGAACGGCAGAAGGAAAGACGGGCAAATAAAAGCGGCGCTAATCGCGGCCCGAGCACTGACGGATGACGGCCCACTTCATGAGCGATGAGGTCGCCGCGACCCAGCGCCGCGCGCCGTCGCGCGACTACCGGCGGCCCTGTCTATCAGTGCATCGATCATAAACAAAAAGCGAAAGCCGGTGTTTTCACTTTTGAGAAACATCCCGACCCTCAATGTTCGAGGCAAGAAATATGGAACACGGCCTTAAGAGAGTAGCTTTAATCAACGTTATCTCGAGTGGGACATTCGTAGAGTCATTTTTGGCGGCTGGGAAACCGTTACCGTACTCAGTGTTAATGTAATGTAGAAACATAACGTCCGAAGTGAAACCAGTTGCATGGATCAATTAATATTTATCTTACTTAAATTAAAACGTACGTCTATGCGTATTCATTAAATTAAGGATGTGGAGAAAGTACGTTGCTTAATCGTAATCAGCCGCCCTGCTCGCGACTCGCGGCGGCCACAGTCGACGTACTCGTTTGTGTTCCTATGTTTATGTCGAGAGGAGTAACATTATTTCTCTAAGAAAGAGTAATCCTAGAGTACGTTTCAAAGTATAATATAATATATATTGCATTGTTCAGAATTTATATTATCGTGAGGTTGTAATTTCTCGGTTACTCGCGCAGAGCCTCGAGAGAGATATAAAAACAGAGCTAAGACGGCGCTCTACTTCACCGACATATCATCGCCCCGCCCCCCCCCAACCCCGCGCTCCCCCCCGCCGCGCTGCCGAGATGAGATATGTCGACGCACGTAATCGACAAAATAAATAATGGAGTGCTGCGGTGAAGTAAGAAGTTGTCGAGTCGGTATCGATGTTATTCGCGGACCGATTTATTATTTCCATTCGCCATATTAATGTTGCTTCTCATTCCCAGAGGCGCGTCGCTCGTGTGCGGCGCGATCACGTGTTGTGCGTCTCCTGACAGCTTTCTGATTGAGAAACTTTTTCTCCGAATTGAATTATCGATTAATTGTTGATAACATTTAAAACGTCGTCGGTTGGTGTGCGGTTGAATTTCGAGTTTAAACTATATTTCATGACGAAAGTTTTTATAACATTGCTCTAATTACTTATTAATAATCTGGTAGCAGTTCAGAAGTGTATTAACAAAGTTATTTATTATTATACAAACGCTGCAAGAGCAATATCGAATAGTCTTTACCGAAGATCCCGGGAATGTGTACTCGTATCCAGCCAGCCAGCCAGCCAGCCAGCCAGCAGGTCTAAGTGATGTAGCCGCGGCAATAACTTCGTTTATGTCTCGATAATATGTAGATCGGTAACCGGAGCTCACTTTAAACGACTGTTTCATAGTTCGAGTTATCGAACTCCGCTGTAAACACAAAGTTGCGTCTATCGGCGACGAGTTTGCCAACTCGGCTCGACTTGGTTGTATCTTGATAGCTTTATCAGCTTATACCAGCAATTAATTGGTGAAGGGTTGCTGCGGAGTTTTTCATTACTGGATCGCATGAACATTTTGGAACTAAGGGCTCCTAGACACGCTATACGTGTATTTGACGTTAATTGTCATAATGTAGATTAACTTACGCAGATAAGTGGAAACTTGGCACTATTTGTTTTACCTGTAACAGAATAATAACACTGTATTAATAAATTTAACATTCCAGTTACACGACGCGTCGGTGACTCCTACAAGGCACACAAGAGAGGTTTTAAAATACCATCCCACTATCTACGAGGTGATCACGTCGGTCACGTGGACGTCGCGAGACGCCGACCTTTTGTCCGAAGGACGTTTGATGGAATTACAAGCATTTACCGCGTATAATGTACACGAAATACAATGCTCAGGTCTTATTGAGATTAAATCGTTGTAAATGAAAATGCAATAAGATTAAAAGATCATTTATATTGTTCATTATTATATTTATTAAAAAGATGCACAACGAGAATATAAGAAATATTTTTAAATCGTTTGGAATATATTATCAAGTAGATATCCGCCTCAACTCCGCACGAGAAAGTTAAGGGTTCATATCCCGCGACATTAATTTAAAATACTGAGAGATAAGAAGAGATGAGAAGTCTGACATACTCGTAATGGGTATCGAGCCAGCGCTGCCTCCGGTCTGTCCTGTCCTACAACTCATCAGACGCGCCTTGACATTTTCATGCGTTTATTTAAAATCTTGACATGTCTATCAATCTAATGTTCCAAATTGAAAACTTACAGCTTTTTTATTCGTTTATTTTATTATTTACAAAAAACCTTTAAAATATGCATGATATTTATTTCAATATAAGCGAAATATGCTGTGACAAATAAATTGAGATAAAGTTACTGTTTAGTTTTAGCATTTTATTTATTTATATTTTATGTATAAACAGATACTTTCTACGTACATTTTGGTATATGTATTTAAAGGCTACCTATATTAATAGGATGTAATGCCTGACAGATTACGTACGTAATTCTACAATACAAATGACACTTAATAGACTGAATAGTTCATGCTAGCACTAGGCCATCCAGGTTACCGAAATATGCATTTGGAAGCGATTCATCATGTGCGACGTATTACGAGGCGTTGTCGCAGCGCCCACGTGTACGCGTTACGGCGATATCTCCGATAAACGGTTATTGCGTCCCATTCAATAGCTGGGGCTGACCTCCCATTCAGGTCTTGTCTCTTTTGAAGGCCGATACTTTGATGGCCTTATCAAACGAATCCCATTCCGCGTCGCGGGTGGTCTCGCAGCGAGAATATTCTAAATCGATTACAATGATTATTTATCGTATGAATCTAATCATCTAATAAAAGATAATATACGACGTTTAGTTTGAGTCATTTTTGTTACGAGGTAGGTTTCTTATAAATTTGAATCTTGATAACTTCTCCATAGTTTTGTTGTATCGTGAGTAATAGCCATTACTCCATAGGAGTCGTATCCGTACGGCCTGACAGTTCGGTATCCAATATATACGGTATTCGTCATAGTTCACATAAATTAATAAGTTACAATAATAAGTATAAAATATATAAATGTAAGAAAAAAAAAATTGTCTCTTTTATAAAGTACAGAATATAATTATATCAAAAAGTACACAGGCAAATGGAGCATTAGAGGGCAAGCATTGAGCATTGAGGTGGCGAACACCACCTTGAGACATGAGGCACCTTAAGTTACACCTTGTATCTTTCATATGTAAGATCTGATGATCTCCGATTTTATATGCCATGGTAATTAAAGGTCCATGTAATTACACCCGCCACTCGCTCTTCAGATCAGAACACAGTCTCACAGCGTGTTGATGTTCGTCGGTAGAGCAGCTGATACCTGCCGTGACAAGCCCGTAGCGCATATTTTTACAATTATTTAAACTAAAATATTATTACTTAATCTAAGTACACTCGTGGAATGGCTGGAAATACCGTGATATCATATTAGTCACAAAATCGCTTAATTAATACGAACAATCTAAACAAAAAGCAAAATGTGTTGTCCTTATGTTATCGCACGCGCCGCGCGCCTAAGGCTCTGTTTTATTTATTTTGACATTTTTCTTTGTTTTTATTATCGCGTTACACGATACCTTTACCATTTCCACGTTTAAGTGTTTAGAAAATCTCTATTATATACAAAATAACGATGACTCAATTATTGAAAACCTTCAATGAGAAATTTAATTTGGCAACTACGCCTTTATAAGAAAATTTCAGAAAACTTTCAATAAGGAATAAATGAAAATAAAATAAATCAAACGAAGGACTTTTTAGACGACAGCACATATCGGGATAAGATCGCCTCCAACCATCGTGTACGAAATGTAATGTTATAAAACCTTAATTCTGCCGTTAGGATGTCGGTATGTTCCACAATCATTTATAAAATATAATTTCTTTTATCTCACAAGACACATAATTTACAAAGAAGTGATCAATGTTGAGAAATTTAAAAAATAAATAGAAAAGCTACCGATCAATTCTAGATTACTGAGATATATAAATAATCTTTGGTAATAACCGATACTCTCTCTCTCTCACACGCACACTCACCCTCTCTCATACGTACGTTATATATGACCATCTACATCCTGTGGTCGTCAGTAATTAAATATTGAACAGAGTTAGAACAGTTGAAGGTAGAACAAACGACCTTGCGCAAAGCCCTACCACCAAGTAATTAAAATAGAAACACAGTCGAATTCCAAATACCAGGATACGTTGACAAAACACACCCAATAATTTGTAATAGCCTAACCGGGGATCCGAACAAGTGGGTCCTATGGAGGGTCCACAGTAAAAAGAAACTATATGAAGTCGGTTACTAAAATAAAAAAAATATTTGATTGTAAAATAATTAATAATTCTTTTGTTGAGCTGAGGTTAACTTTCATTAGAGTTATATAACAGTACATAAATAAACATTGTCAATGCTATACGGTGCTATACGTTATGTGAACAGGCAGCATCGCAAGTCGATCGTAGGGACAATAAAAGGGCGCGGGGCGCGGCGCGTCCTCTGAATACAAGCCGCCTCATTAGACGCCTCATGTCGCCAAACTTGCGACTGATGACTGTCATTCTATATACATAACTTTTAATTTTTGTGCGCTTCTAAGTTTTTTTATTTGAAACATGTTCAAATTTTATACGATGAATTTTATAGCATTTAAAGGCATGTTACAAACTACGTATTACAATTCGCAAAGATGTTCCGATTGCGATTGTGAAATAAATTGGATTATATTCAATGGCCCGTAATTGTGTTCTCTCGAATCTCAAGAAGATACAGCTGTCTATGCGGATACTGTTTTTGATTATCTCCGAGAGGCTCATTCTCTTCTTTATGAAAGTTATTTTTACGAGTAGCTTTATGACCTTGTAATACTTTTAACTTAAAATAATCCTTAGTTTTGACTTTAGAGTCGAATGTTCAACAGAGCGATGAGAATGATTGCAATTGACTAATGACGATGAACTACCTCGCTGTCTAGTGGCTGATCTATGAGCGAATGGTGACGAGTTCGGACCGGGCTGATAAAGAAAAATCAGTCCTAAGTTCTCGGTAACAGCAAGAAGTTAAGAACTGGGTTAGGACCCGTTACCGTGCCTCGGAAATTGGAAATTGAAATACCGTTGTTCTTGCGCCTGGTCTTCCCAATCGTGTTGGATTGTTGTCACCATCAGACTATGTGACTGAGGAAATATTTCATTCAGATAGCTGACAGCCCTGCACTGTAATATCGAGTGACAGAAATAGTCTATCAACATACGAAATCATCGTTATAGTTAAGGCTTCGTCGGTTTGTATGTGATATTAGTAACAGTGGTGCAGTTTCGTAGATTAATAACATCGATGTCAAATATATGCGCTAAATATATATATCGACCGTTAATCGATCCAATATTTATGGTCACGTGCTCCACACAATAGGTTACTTGTTAACTGGAGAGCGCTCATCCGTCAAACTATTCGTTCCACGGCCTCCATTAAACCCTCGTCCGAACATGGAGGAGATGTCTCGTAAGTACGCAGTTGTTTTGATGAGAGATTTCCACGGAGCGTGAATTTCACGGGTCGTTAGCGGGTCAGTGGTCACGCACGGCGGGACGCGTGTCACGCGCGTTTCTCGCAACTTAACACGTGACATCCCAAACTATCTCTTGCAAATAATTGTTTGTATTTGGCTTTTTGTAATATTTTTTTTCCCAAGCACTTAATATGTATTTCATTTAGTACAATGTCGTATATCGCAGCAATTCATATAATCTCCATGTAATTAAAACATAGCAGGCGTATCGTAATGTTGTACAGTTGGTATAAAATAATGAAACGGCAAAGTAGACTCAAGGCGTTACTAATGTGTTATCATAAATTAATTCTATCGGATTGATCAAATCTAGCACAGGCTATATCGGATTTGCTGGAATCACGAGCGGCGAGCAGCCGCTGTGAGCGCATCTTAATACCAAACTTCATCTTCGTGTTTATTCGCAATCGTATCGCGGATTTCCACTCGGACTACTTTTAAGATTTTAATGTTGGTAATCGGAGGGATGGCGAGTATAAGAAAACTAGAAATGCGTCGAGGATTAACTATCTTTACAGCGCGTAGCGGATTTTAACAACATATAACTATAATTAATTTTATTTTTTATTCGTACAAATACCCGGGTAGACTTAGGTCTACCGAGAATTTGTTCTAGTCAACCCTTATTTGAACACAGAATATATTATACTGCAAACACTACAAAAAAACAACAATAAGCAAACACACTAAAACATCGTTTCGAATATTTTTTGCGTGTCGCCTCAATCGGTCGAGCCCGTCAATAACACGACCGCTCCAAGACGCACCGGCGATGGATGTAAATTTATAAAGAATAATATATAATTAAATTATATAATGTAGAATTACATAAATATGATAAGAGAAAGAAAACTTAAAGTGTTCAACGTGAAAGAGCAAGGGACGAATGAAGCGCAAACCAACACGCCGCCCGGCGGCCCTGAGCGCGCTCCGCTCAGGCTGGCTTGTATTGAGTGATGGTAATTGTTGAAGATCCGCACTCGGCGCGCGAGTGCGGAGTGTGAAGATATTTCTGCAGTTGCATTAACACTATACTATGGCATACGATTCCAGCATCGATTATATTGCGGTGCGACGGTCTTCCGTATACAATCGTTGCTGGCGATGTCATTTTTAAAAGCTTTTATTTAACTTGCAATGTATGTATATATGCATGTGCAATCTTGCTACCCAATTTTGAAGCGGATATCTTTAACTGATTTGGCTGAAATTTTGTATACACGTTAAGTTTGGATGACAATACACGATAAGCTTGACGTCATTATATGTCCAATACGGTGGAACATTCGAGATGGCAGAATAGTTATTTTATATGCACTTCTACAATATAGGTAACGCGAGGTTTTCGTAAGTACATACATAGAAGTATTTAATTGAAATAAAAAAAATGGAACTTAGCAGATTAAATTACTAAATTATATGGTACTAGTTAATTTACGCAAAGTTATTACGCGACAAGCTGTTATAATTAAAGAAATTGTTTATAATGAGGTTATAAATTGATAGTTAAAATTTTAAAGGAAAATTTTATTTTCTTCTTTTTAGAGCATTTAAATAAAAGCTTTTTTTAAAAAGTATTTTTACTTTGAATTTATATTATTATAAAAAATAAAGTACTTGAGATAAAAAAAAACAATTAGGCTAAAAAAACTGAAATTAATTAAATTCCTTAAGTATATCAGACTATATTGACACTGACACAAAAAAGTGTGTGCTAATTTCAGAACAATCGGTTGGTGAACGTTGGTAGATTAAAACTTTAGTGACTTTCTTTAACTCAACTTAATTTACAATTTAGTTTTTTATTAATTATTCAACATTATTCTAGAATAGTTTATAAAGTAGTAATTATAATAGATTTATTGCGACGGCTTGTGTTCTGAAAGTATTATCAGCTGCGAGCAGATGGACGTAAAAACGGCGCAGACTCGAGCGAAGCCAGACGAGTTTTTATGAGAAACCTCGAGCAAGTGATAACTGCAACTGACTCCTTATACTTAACTTATCAGAGAATGCCACAAAACCGAGCTCCCGGCTGCCGTTAGCCTTTCTTACCGGACGTTGCCTTTGTACATCCAACTACACTTCATTTTATATGAAGCGTTCAGAATACAAAAATATATTTTACATGTGCAATTCAAACAGCACTAAGTAGCTTTATTTGTATCTTCGCGGCGGCTCTAAGAGCTTCTGAAACGAAAAATACGAAGAAGTTCTCGCAAATATAACATTACACATTCGCGTGATTTCTTAGAGCGCCGCAGGGTACTGCCGGGGAATCGAATCCACCTGTCAATGGCGAGAGATAAATAAACGCTGATACATCTTTATATTAATATGTGATAAGGGTTAGAATCGCGCGCGTCGACGAGGTAAGCCAGCGACTCGAAGATGTGTTTGCTGGTTGTCTGCGTGCATTTGCATTCGCGGATGATATGGCGGGGAGGATTCCAACTTAATTTATGAGATTTACTGCAAACTTCGCCACCGGTAGGGCTCTTTGTTCTGAAGCTGATATAAAGGGAGAATAATATACTGACTGTGAGAATTATTATTATTGCAGGCGGTTTCCGAGAGGGAACCGAACCTGTCCCAAATAAACACTAAGTTCTTGCGCGTAACTCACTGCATAGACGACTTGTTCGTAATCTGCAACTTCAGCTACGAAACAGACCAATTGTTAAGTTCTGAAGGGTCGAATGATGAAATATCTTTAATTTAGGTAAATTGTTGTAACAATTTTTCATGCTATGTCTTTAAGAGTCCCTTTCTTCATTTTACATTCATTTAGTGCGCTCCTTGTGGTGCGAAAAATACGCAGAAACGCATGCAAGTGTTTGCTAAACGGAGTTATCTGTGGCGCGCGCTAGAGGGGTGCGATGTGCGGGGGTCGGAGCATAGGAATGGGGGGTCGGTATTTACTTGCAATCAAGAGCGAGGGCTGGGGGGCGGGGGTAAACGCTTTTTGCAATTTTATATATTACACGTAATCATGCCCCGCGCGGAATGTGTTACGGTCTGCACGTTGCTAAGGATAATGTAGAAAAAATTGTGGGTCTTGCGATAGTTTTACTTGAACGTATTTCAAGATAAGAAAGATAAAAAATGTTAGAGTAATATTGTGAAGATCAAACCATTTAATAATTTTGTAGATTGGTAAGAGTATTTGGTAATGTGAATTTTTAGGACAAAGCGAGTGTAATTGAGTGCTGATATAATATAAAGTATTAATTTATATATTATAATTATATCAAGCCGAAATCAAGTCGGATGAAAATCGACTGGATATATGACGCAGCAGCATTGGTGGGAAAAGAACAAACTATCTTGTCCAAAGGAGTGACAAGGTTAGCCCTCTGTGGAACATTTGTGGCACGGACAGGGACACCATGAAGCACGAAGAGGCAGATCCTCGTTCGCGTCAATTCGCGCCGTCACCTTTGTGTCGAACACGTACATCGCAGTGGTTTTAGGGAGTACGAATCCCACGCAACCCTGTTCCCCGCGAGGGGCCCAGGTATGTAAATTGCTCAGGCTTTCCATTGTGTTCAACAAAACTGCAGTGGGACATTTTATAATTCATTTTCATACAGCATTCTTTGTGCCCAACTGGGTAGGTAAAAAAATGTAACAACCTGTGGTCTCCTCTCCCTTTGAGGAGAAGGTTTTTTATTATTTAAGTTTATGTCTTTATTAATAAATTGTACGCGTGCGAAGCCGGGGCGGGTCGTTAGTTGTCAGAAAAAGAAAAAAAATGCATTTTTTTCTGATCATTACCGCCATCGCTACAGACACGCTCTCCTGGCGGGAAGCCCGGCTCGTTGCTTCTCAATGAGCTATCGAACTATTGACGCCCTATTTCCACGGCTGCTGTGCGTCCGCATGTGGCTGACAGTTTTATGTCAGCAACGAGCGGCGACACGCCAACATCCCGTCACAACGCGCTGTCACGACTTGTCGCCACATTTACTCGTGTGCCTCTTCTGTTTATGGCTTTTCATAGAAAGGTACGGTAGAGTCGACTCAGACTCGTCTCAAAATACATGTGCTTTTATAGTAGGAGTTAAAATTTTACTAAAAAGTAATCAATTGTTTTTACGAAACAAGTAGTACCTACTACAGTGAGACGCGTTTTGATTGATTTGATTCATTACGTTGCTATTTACATTTTGTAAATTAAGGTCACGATCGAACCCCATTCTAAGCTTTATTATTAGCTATTAAGTGGGAGCGAGAGATGCGTCTGTATATATACTGAAAGTATGCATGTCATTGTGAATACGACTAGAATAATGTAGTCAAAGTAAATTCAATATGAAAAGTGATAGAATCATAACAACTTAGCATTTATATTCCAGCGAAGCCGCAGCTTCACGAGTTCTCCATTGAGTCGCGTCACTGCGCCGCTAGCGCGCTTCCGTTTCATTGTGATACCAGCTTTATACTTAACTCGAGTCGTATCCGAACAACAGGCATCCTGCATGTCTAATAATGGTCGTGAATTAACTAACTGTTAATGAGTAATAATAAGAACTGAAACAAATAACAAGACCTTTTATTTTTTATCATTAATCAGACAATAAAGAGCGATTGCATTGTTTGCACTGCCAGCTCACATCAACGGCTTAGAATGTTCACGAAAACAAACGTTACAATGACTATATTATACTGATTAGTGAAACGAACCTCAAAACTTTATTGTTTAGTTTTCTCCTTCTATTTACACCGCTGCTCTCCAACTTGGTCATTAGTGATCAGTTTAGACATTAGAAATTACAAGAGCGTACGAAATTGTGGAAACTACTCAGAAAGGCAAACAGCGCAGCCTTGGAATGGAATTAATTCGTGAAACTACGACGGGCCGGAGCCGCGCCCGCCGCGGGACCGTAACGAGAGACTCGTTTCGTTCTCATTGCCTGAAACAAAGCTGGAACCCGACTTTTTATTGCACTGAAATAAACTTTATTTTTAAGTTGATGATGATGAGTGAGATAGATATAGTCACCACATCAGCACGTGAGTTGCTATTGTCATCCACCTTATAGTTTGTGTATTTTAATATCCCTTCACATCAATTACATATTACTTAAAACTTTATAGTTCGCGTGAAAATGCCCTTCAATCTCGGTCGGTACGATCTCGTCCGCTTTTCCTTACGAGTTACATTTTTTGTGATCTCTGTTTTTACACGATTGCTCAAATAAGGACTGCAATGTTTCTTTATTCTACCATCACGTTTAAATTCCTGATCAGGATTGGGTGTACGGGGGTTTCGTTATTATCCTTACATGATCTCGAGTGACACTGACTGTAAATTAACTAATTTCAGTCATTTGTGTTTTTTTCATTTTTGAGTTATTTTTTAACGGTATTTTCGTAGATGCGTGTATAATTACATGTTCTTACTTATTCTTTAGCCAATGCCTGTCGTTAAGTGGATATTGGTCGTTTTTGTATTCGCAAAGTCTCTTCTGTACAGAGAGGTTAGAAATTCCGGACGTAGTTCTTTCACCTACGCTTGTTTATATAATAGCTTAACCATGATTCAAAATTATGGAGAGAGTATCTTTTATTTCTTTCCGCTGTTTAATGTGTCTGTGTAATCAATTTTCGAGGACCAAAGTGTAGAACTCTGAAATCGCTGATCTAAAACCAGCATTCATTTGGAACATGAGGCGATATTACCAGAACTTAAAGGCATTTAAATATATGTGTATAAATACACAACTATGTTATATAATAATAATAACACTATGTTATTTTATTGTTATGAAGGACTGAACGCAGTACAAGAACGATAAAGTCCGGTTCATAGCAATGGAGCGAACTTTCCACTTAAGTCTCTGCATACAATGAAAAATGCTCTGTCGCTGCGCCCGCGAGCCCGCGTTTGAAATATAAACTGAATTCAGGGCTGTACTTTTGCAGTTTTATGTCACGTTACACCTCGATACTTAACAGATAGAGTGAGTACTTAAGAGGGATTGAAAAAATATACGTTTTCCTACGGAAGATGTTATTACTTGAGAACATACAAATTGTGACATTATTAACGCGACGTGGTCTCATACTGCGAACGAATGAGAAGCAAATGTAACACAAAACATCTGGGTTGGTCAAACAATGTCTTGTATACTTCACCGTTATAAGAACAAAGTCTTTCATTCGACAGGAACTGACGCTATCCGGAGACGCAATCAAATCTAGCGCGCTGCTGGAAACGCTGCGCCGAATAAAACGCGCTTCAGTGCACAAGCGACCGAATATATTTGCGCCGTTCCTGCCGTGACATTGCAACGGGTTCGCTAGAAATGCATTGCAATATTGAGGTTATTTTTTTATAAGAACGAAATCCGAAACAGCATCCTTAAGAAAGAGTACGCAGCGCTTCATAAATTTAATTTATTTAAATCGGATGGAATTACTTTGAAATACAGTCTTACTAATTGATGTCGGAGCAAAACATAAGAATATTACAATAAAATATGTATAGGCTCATAAATATTCGTGTTAATTTCTCATTTAGCAATAAAAACTTGAGGAGCTGCGCGCGCCGCCGCTGCGGCGGGACCATCGCCAAACTTTTCGTATAAACTCATTGTCAATTAGTGACGACGCTACTTTGCATTTTGTTGGCGAACATTTAAATTCAACGGATAACATTTCCTTCCTTATTACCTTCGTAATAGAGTTCGAAAACTTTAACATAGACAATGCTCACTTCCACGCGATAGACTTTAGAACCGTATGAAGACGTCGAATGTCTTAAGGACGAGGCGGCTAAGGTTCAAAACGGATAGCGCGGCTCGAGGACGAGACAGCTCAGGGTGATTTCAAAAAGTGTGCACGAACTCATACCTGAGGTTATTGCTTTTCATTGAAGTTCTTATTGTTGCGACGTTCCTGTTTTATTTAATGGCCGCGAGAGAGTTTTCCTCGTAAAAAGAATCGTTAAATCTTATATGGGTAATATATTGTGAATATGCTTGTATTCAAAATCATACTCGACATTCTTGTACACTTCGAACGATGATGTGTTTTTTTCAATATAGTTCTCAATTATAGTATTATATAATTATTTTAATTTATAACAAAATAAGATAATTTGTTGATTAAAAAAATTGAAACTCCTTGCGTTCTTGCATCGAACCTGAGTCGATGTATCGTTCAGAGATATTTAAACACTGCACAGTTTTTGAACGTAAGGTTTTTGTCATAAAATGCGTGTCTCCTGCTCGACATAAAATGCACTTAAAATGTTAATATTATGTGAATATAAGGCAACGGATAAAACCGCTACCGTAATAAAAAGACAATTTTCAGAACAAAATAATGCTAACGGCAGTTATATTTCGTCCTCGTACATATTCGCTGAGGGCATAAATCCGGCTCTTCATTATGTTGATTGTTATGTCCGCCGACCGCTCTGTTTTCATTTCCGACTTCCGACGACGCTAAACAATAATGTACAGCAGCTCACATTATGTCAGCCTTTCAAGACCATTGGGCTCACTCGTAGATTCTCGGATCTCCAATTAAACATAAATATACAGCATGTCTATATTGCGTTATGTAACTTTGTAATTAGTACTGTGAAGACGACATAAAGAGACGTGACGTGACGACGGCGCGTGATTGACTAACCGTTGCAGTGTCCACTCAGCACCTGCAACGTCCAATAGCAATATTTTGTAAGGCTGTGTTCCGATTTGAAGGATAAATGAGTCAGGCAAGTTAGAAGCACAAAGAGCACAACATCTCCGGTCCTGTGGTTGGCGGCGCAAGGATGGTGTAACAAATAGCTTATACGTATCCGACAGCATTAGAGTTAATGGTTGGAAGTGACCATTTACTCTGTTTGCCTTTCAATAATATTTAAAATGAACGATAGCTGCAGCGCATTTATAATGAAAATGTATAATGTACGGCTTCCATTATTTGATAAGTAATCAAAGTTTTCCTGAACTTCATTTATTTTATGCTTACTGACACAATATTATTGGAAGCTGTTCTCGCTGGAGCGCGGCGCGCCGCGCACAACACGCCGCCGACCGCAGAGCGAGCGCTCGCGTATTATTTTATGCAAATCAATGCGCCCTCCAACTTCTCAATTTGTCCAAACAGATTGTTTTCAGCGTAAATTCAATTGGAATACATCGCAGCTTCAGCGAACTTAATGAAAGCGCCAAATGTCGTATCGGTAAACATTAAAATAAAGTACGAAAAATTGCGTTTCACGTCGGGGGTGTTTCTTAATATCTTCCCCACACTCACGAGGCGGCGGATTTGGAAGACCGCGATTATGTGCAATTTCGTCAACGAGTCTTGAGTGGAACGTGACATTCATCACGACCTCACCCTTCCTGAAGCGTTTGATAGTAATGACAGCGGTGTGTTATTTGTATTTATACAGCAAAATGGAAGTACTTTTTAGTATCTGTACCTAATTCAGTTGGAAAATACATTTTAGGTAAATGAGTTCTTTGTTTAATTTCTTACTATTAAGAAAAAGTGTTACGTTTTATTTTCATCACTAGAGAAATATCGACTCGAGCCTGAACCTGCTGCAGATTCATAGATATAAGTCAGTTATCAGCGCCCGGCAAGCGAGATGTCGCCAGACCCTTGTCACGATTAGCATTCATTTGCATTTTCTTAAACCGTTGAGACAAATCGCGCCGCACGCCGCACGAGGATAATCGCGCGTGTGCTGCCACCCTTATTTACGATTTTAAGACTACGGAGAAGTACAAACAAGCAGTTAGAATATTAAGTGAAGGGGCTGCGTTGCGGCTCTCCGGTTTCGACCCGGCGAATACTTCTAAGATGTTGGTAGGATAAAACGTCACGACCAGAGAATATATCTCGCGCAAAACGGCAGAGTTATGTAAAATTCAAATGAAGATAAGATAAGTGGCTCTGCTAAAATTTTGTGAATTGTGCGACTAAATAAGAATTTTCAGGAGCTATAAAATTAATTTATGGCTACCCACTAATGCTCATTTAAGGAGGATGCCATTTAAATTTCTTCAATTGCTTGAAATATTTAAGCTGAAATGCGTTTTTAATGTTCTTGAAAATTTTAAGTTCAGTTTGTGTCTTTGCGGTTCGCAGTGGTGAGCGTCGCCGGAACAATAGTTAAACGAGTTGGGAGACCGAGGCGCGCGCGCTCGCGTGTATGAAGTACTCACTACGTGTTCAGCACAACTGAATGTTCCAACTTCTTTCAATCTGTGATCGACTTTTCCGTATCAATATTGCGGCGTGATGTCTCAAGTAAAATCAATATGCGTTACTTTTAAATGAATCTCTCAAGGCAATATTAATCAAGTCAGGAAGTGTTATTTTGATTGCAAGACAAGTTTGCTAAATCTATAGTTGTACACTGGATAAACTTTTAACTATATTTACAGATGAGAATGAGCACTTAACTTCATAATAATTTACCATTTATTCTGGTAAGAATTTATTAGTAATCACGGTACAGTACAGTATAGTATAGGTAATCACGGTCCCTGAGATTTACGAGCCGGACAGCGCTGGTCGAGGTCTGATCTAATCAATAAATCTATTTGATAACCACATTGCAAACACTTGTAATTTTTTTGCACATAAGAACAACAATATATATAATATAAATACTACTACTGAGGCTTCCACTCCCTTTGACGAGAAGGTTTGGGGCTAATTCCGGCATGCTACGGCAGTTTCATCTAAATTAGACACGTTTTATTTACATAAGAATATCTACAGGCTATTTATACGCAATATTATCAAATATTGCGTGGAAAATACTCTAATTGACCATAAGCAAGAACTTTATCTTCACTTACATTGTCATTTTTGAAATATCCCACAATGTTTATTATTTGTAATTAGCAATTTGCCGTAATATTTAAGATAAAATACTGAAAACGAACAAGAGACGCATTCAAGGTGAGGTGGATCTCAGTATAACGACGAGGCAGCAATTTGGCAAAGTGGCTGTAAAACAATACCGCGGGCGGACAGGCGCGGGCAATAAGCTTCGTAATTACGCGTCTCACTGGTAGCGTGATCTATGCCTCCAAGGGAACGCAATTACAAACGAGATTATATTCACAAGGCGGGCATCTGGTTTGTAAGACATTTTCAAATCATCTAAATGTAATGAACATATTTCAAGCAAAACAACTCGTCGGCGAATCCAGTCGAGAGCACGAGATCTCGCATTATTGAACATTCAGGTATCTCACTCTGCGTTTCTCAAGCTGAGTCTCTACAAAAGTAAGGCCTGCTAGTGGTAGAGTTACTAAACAAGTAAAATGTCAACGCACCATGACGTTGATACAACTTTCGTGTCTTTTATTATTAGGCATATTGGCAAATTCACTCTCTAACCAAAATAAAATACAACCTCAAGTCACTCTTAAGCCTGAGTAGAACTTTGTTACATCTAAGCTACAGCAGGTATAAGAATGTGTAGTTTACATAATAATATTATACTGTCACATCGCCTTTTTTAGTCACCAATGAACTCGCGTTTTTAATTTGTCTGATTTCATTCCCATGAAAATTTGATATACGTGCGTCTAGTTTATTATTTATTGCACATTCAATGAATTCAAATTAAACATCTGGAATCTCATTAGTACTATAATTTATTGCTTTATTCAATCTTACACAAATGTCGTATTTAGCGGCTGCTATTAAAAGAAGCATTCCTAGTTCACCCGTATCACTGTACACGCCGCTCATAATATTGGATCATCTGATCGTTCCAGAACGTTAATAATATTTGCGTCCTAATTAAGTAAATATGCAATGAAAATTAAACCTTATTTGCATGACTGTTACACTTAAAATCTATTTACCACTGTTTATTTTTAAACGGTACGGAGTCAACTACCATCTCATATAATGAAAGATCCGAATTCAGACAGCTCCAGGGCTTTATATTCTAGACATCTCGCAACAGAAAGTGCATTCTCAAGACACGTAAACAAGGCACAAGTTTGTGGTACTAATGTTAATAGCTTCTTTAGCGGTTATCCTTTTAAAGTGTGACGCGAAATAAGCTTTGCCGTAATAAAAATACGAGTTAAATTTGCGTAGTGGCGTTTTTATAATGCCGTTTATTCTACTCCGTGGCTAAGTTGGCGCTGCTCCAGCCGGCCGAGATACCACGACTATTTGGATTGCAGCGAAAATTTCGCTGATACGATAAAATCATTATTAGCATCGGAAATAATTGTATAAACAACAACTTGTTAAAGTGATGATGTATATTCTTTGTTTGTTGGTGATGATTGTGAAATTTATAAAATAAAAATAATACAATCCTGATATACTATGTTACACACCTAAACGCAAGAATGAACAAGGAATATAGAAATAAGTGGCTGAAAAGGCGGTCGTTACTGAAGTTGTTCGAGCTTTTCCAGACAGCATTGAGTTTGGTATCCCAATATGTAAATGAAGTCAGAGTATAGAGCAGTTGCTGGGACGATGTTAGCAATTAACAAATAGAGATAAGAAATAAATTTAACAAACACACAGATGTGTGTCAGTGTGTGATACATTGTTTATTTAGTGTGAGAATGTGAATACATTTGGCTGTGTTCGCTTGTTTATGAGTATTTTTAAGACAATGTCTTAAATTGCATGTAGTATGTGGTACCAAGCGCGGGGTAGGTGAGGCTGTGTGTATTTCACAAATGATATCGCAAACTGATAACACCTAGTTCCGACTCTATTTCCGATCCCGCAAAGTCAATACATCCTTTCTCGGGTATTTTCTCCCACAATAAGATTCCACTGTTATTTTTTATTAAAGATATTAATAAATTTAGTATTATGACAAAAAACAGGGATAAATGAGGCATATCCCTCAATACAAGATTATAATTATTAAAAAATAGCGTGGTCTTAGGTTTTGCTGATTTTCAGACAAGATTGACATAAATTTAATTGTACTTAATTGACATACAGTCTGTAAGTAAAATGTTGCAAAAGAGCAACTACTGAGTTGAGGCGAGAGCAACTGCCGGTAGATTTTGAGCTTTGAATTTAGTTATGTAACATGAAGATTGGTTAAGTTTTTGGATAAACGAGTGCACATGATTGCCTTATTATCATCAAATGTGTCATAATCATAACTGAGGATCCTTGAATGCTTTCTTATTTTATGGGTAATTAGAAAGTGGATTGCATTCCAATGAAATCATAAAAGAAACAAGAACACGTTCGCCCGTAACGTTACGTGTAACTCAAGTCAGGCAAGATTCCAATACACCCTGTGGCAATGTAGCACTGGGATAAATATTGCGACTTATACTTTACTGTTTCCATAAACGTTTGTAGTAAAAACCAAAGTCATCGGCAGCAGAGCGGCGAATGGCAATAAGGCTGAGATATGACGCAATAATCCCGATATTAAACAACGCGGGAAGCTCGAATCCTTAATACTGTTGGGAGCTTGTGGATAAGTCACCACTCGCCGACGCCAAATCTTCTACGATGGTTATAATTGATCTGCTATTGCTTGAATTGTGAGTGCGACATTACCGACGAACGATGGCTATGATAGTCACAGGCATTCGCACACCAGCAGCCAACAGTAGCGGGCTTACTCCATTCGTAAAGATGTCGAGCACAACTGTGTATGAGGCCAATTCTGTCGTGTCTTTTTTACCAATTATAGTCCTAATTCTTGTGACATTATATATAATAGTATTTTGGGAACGCTGTTTGTTCCATAGCCAGGATTATAATAGTAAATAATTCTGTACAAACTCAGGTATTGACATTTTTATTTTGTTTTTTACTCAAAACTCTTCTGAGAATTTTTCATAGAATTCGAGTTTAAAAAAAAGCTTTAGTTTCTATTCATAAATTTAAATTGATTTAAATCTATAAAAAAGTACTCAATGATTGGTGGGTCAGGTGTGTAACCTCATCTGTGTAAGTTTAAACTACTTTTGATTATTCCACCAAAGTGTACAACGGATACGAGCGACTTAGAGTTTAATATCATACGTAACCGGACGGCGCATATCAATCAATTAGTAAAAGGTAATAATTACCAAAAGTGATTGTTTAGTCCATAGAAATAGTGAATTGTGAGTAAAGAGCATGTTTAATAGGACTTAAAAAAAATTGCAGCCGCCGCTGGCGCCGTTACGAGCGGCGGTCGGCGGCAATAAAGAGCCAAATATTTATTAGTATTGCTGTCCAAAACGAATTTCCGTCTCGCCCCCGTATTAGTTCTTTTGATGTTATCTCGAGTCGGATGTGAGTTACATTAATGTATTGAATTTATATCCTCTCTGACGTTTATTTTTAATTCATCAAAGCGACATATTATAAAAATATATTCAAATATATGACGTAAGATTTTCTTTATTATTAAGAAAATATACATATATGCCAGTAATGTGGTCTGCTCTTGTATTAATGTAATGCGCCAACTTAATTACATTTGTATAAAATTAAAGCAGAAAACGACAGCACAATGACGGAGTTCTTACATAATTTTCTCTCAACAGCATCTCGCGTGGTTTAACAAGACTATCTGAATTATTATTGCGGCGCGACTTGTATTGCTCTCTAGAGTAATGCAACCAAATATATCATCCAAATACAACACCCCATTCCAACTCTTATGTTAGGAAGTTTAAAGGCGGTAATAGTGTAAACTTTTTAAAAAGATAAGCTCGTGGTGCAGTGTACTGCCATCTAGAGTAACCGGAGGCTGCAGTTTTATGGAGACAAATGCTTTAGACGGGCGCAACTGAAACGCTCATCTCTCGCTACTTGCTTGACTTACAGAATTACTTACACGAGTCTTGATGTGGAAATACAATTTTTAAAGAATAAAAAAACACTACGGTCTCGTATTAAAATACCTTATTTTATCGATATCCTATCGCAATTCAGGTCTCATCTGGGACAATGTAACTGATTCATCAATAGATCAATTACAAAGGAGAAAGAGAATGAGAGGCTCACTGATATTAAAGGTACAAGGACAAGGCATATAAAATTCAGTCTCCCGTTTTACAGGGTATTTTACAATTATTTATTTAATGCATGTATGTTCTAATATTGCCTATAAATAATGATAAGCTGTTAAATAGCTGGTCACCGAGTTTAAGCGTCGAGTGCAACGAGTTGACTCGCCGACCCGCAGATTCTTGTTAGCACGAGCGATCAGATCGTCGAGATAAACGACGGACACAATAATATTACAATATTGTAGTCTCTTACCGGAGAGTATAATGAAACCGTTACTCGTGACAAGATATGACATGACTCGGAGGCTGCTCGGCCTCCCGAGCGCTTTCATTGTCTTTATTATGATAGCAAGAAATGAGTTAATAAAAACTTTAGATATATTTGTTAAAGTAATATTGCTACTATTTTGCTTCATCAAATCAATTCGATGGTTATCTTGTGAGTCTGAAGACTTCGAGATATTGCCCCATTGTACTCGGGGAGTGAGGGCATAGAGAGTAAAACTGTGTTTGTATACAAACTCGGTCACCATTATATCTCCTGTGCAGTTAGCTAATCTCTGGTAAGAAGCCGCCGTGATCGAAACCGAATATTACAAACCACAAGTTAGATATGAAGGAAGTTCTTAAAGAATATCATTGTTACTCTTAAGAAATAATTGTGCTAATGAGACTTGATAACGTACTAGTCTGATCAGAGATCGGCGCGTTCAGAGAAACAATCTCTCTGGATATAGATTCAGACGACTAAGTCGCAGTTTGCAGTAATTGCATATAAAATTGCAGTTAATCAGAGTCTGTAAACAAAACTGATGTCTTGGCCTCCACATCTCGTGTTGGCAATTAATAGCATTTATCTTGGGAGCGAATCTAAATTGCTGCTCTAAGATAACGAAGACGCGGTGGTAACGAGAACGAAATCCCCATCGCATCCTAAAAGGAATGCAAAGTATTAAATAAATAAACAAAGAAGCAAATTTTCTTAGAGCAGCTCGGTCCGTGGGGAGTATATTACATTCCTGGCGGACAACAATTTTCTCATTAGAAACGAGGGGCTCGAGAAATGAGAGTCGCGGACACTTGTCGCCAGCGGCTTAGCTCCGCGCCTCCTCGGGTTTTACGTTTTACGCATTCGAGCGACCCTTGTTCATCCGTTTTTCTACATATACAAATTTAATACATAACTTTCAACATGCACATTTTAAAAAGCAATATGGGTATATGGCAATAAATAATAGACCAGGATAATTCGATTATGTCCAATTGTTCAACTATCCTGGCATTACATAATTTAAGGAAATGGCCTAAATTTGTTTACTATCGATATATTTTATTTACAAATCTCGCTTTACCAAACTAGTCCTACGATTATCATTATCTGCAAACTTCTTTAGTACGTATTGACTAAATATAGTCATTTTTCTTTCAAGCGAGAGACGCCCGGCTACTGACTCGAGTGTAAAACGTAATACCTCCAGTAAATGTACGTAATTATGTAGGAGTTTCTGAGTCTCTGATAACTTACTTAAGGTTTTACAAATTGGACGTCTTCCGTTCTATTGTAGGAAAAGTACTTAATAACAGTATCCGTACTATAACCAGTAATTTCTTTAACTCAGCTGCAGCAAAGCTGCTTTGTGTGTGTGTTTGTAACAAAGCTAATTTCCGTGGAACAGTTTCAACAAATAAATGTCGTTACGTACTTACATATTCGTATTATATATAAATACTAGTTTAGCTCGGCTTCGCTCGCGTTTTAGGAGTCGGTTGTCAGCTGTCAGGCATAAAAAAGCCAAATTTCATTAATTCGGTTCCGTGGTTTGGCCGTGACAGAGTGACAGATAGAGTTACTTTCACATTTATTAGTGTAGATGGGAGGATCTCGAAATACCAAACAGCTAAAATTCGTTTAAGCAACGCGTACGCTTTTGATAATTCGCATCTTAGAAAATTCTTGCAGCATAACAAGATCAAACTTAAAAAAAAAATAGAACAGTCTGCAAAGGGTAATCTGGTTAAGTGTGACCTCCTCTTAAAAAACTGCATCTCTTAAGCAAGTGCCCATAAACAGTGACGTTGGAAGCGCGCTCCTTTGTCGAGCGCCGTCAGGGTTGTGTCTGCGTCTGCGGGGAGTCGCTACTTTACACTAGCTTTTCGCTTACGGCTTCACTTGCTTAGACTAAATTGTAACAAATAAAGTTTATGATTATTTTGATTCCGAATATTGCTACAAAACGTTCGGTCCCTAACTTAACTTATTCATTCTTTTCTCATGTCCATTTAAGGTGCAGTTTTGCATTACACACATTTTGTTGTGCTGGGCGTCTGAGGCCTCTCACTCGCTCGTCTGCTTCCTTAAAATACACAAATCAAAAGTAGTAATAATACTCGTGAAACAGTTACCACTAAGATGATAACGCGAGCAAAGAGAGCGGCGAGAGCTCTCCCGATAGATTAGATACGTGCTCGTGCTCACAATAGATTTCATTATCATCCCTCAATCACCGCTGAGCGAGTTCGGAAACTTCGCCGCGGGCGCGTGCGCGAGTATCAGTTGACGGGAACTTGTAATGAAAATGTTACTCGACTTTGTACTCGAAACTCGCACTGATCGGGATAATCGGGATTGTTTATTTCTAGTATCGCATCTGTGTGTGGCGCGGTGTTGGAGACTGCGGGGATATTTCTAAAAAAGATTATTTGTTGCTGTCATTCATTTCTATATAATTTATAGTATGGAATTCTTATTTTAACTGAACTACAAAGTTTGACTGTTTGGCGTCAGTTCTCATAGCAACATATCGCTCGAAACTATAATATTATAGCTCTAACATAATACAGTTTGTTGGTTAAGTATATACAAATCTTTGAAAAACATTTATGAATTAAAATCTGCAAATACTAACTGCGACAATTTTTGGTTCCGGCCGAACAATAAAATATAACGACGCGAGCAGACAGCGCCGATAACGTCCGTAATGCGATGTAATCGCCGGCTAAATATGGGAATGTGTAAAAAACTCGGTCCACCTTTGTGTGTCCGCGTTTAATTAAACGATTGCGATAAAAAAGAGCCTCCAACGGTCCGACAAAGCGTTAAAGGGATTAAATACATTGACAAGTTGTCCGGCGGTCGGCGGCGGTGGTTTTGCATATCGATACGGATAAATTAAACGGGTACGTCTGTTTGTTATTTTTGTGTAATTGCTTTTTAATGAATTTACTCGATGCAGATACGATCTGATTTTAATTCTACTTGAGGTGATTTTATCACTTCATATGGACAAGTTTTTAATTTGTTTATATTTTTGTATTTAATGGCCATATTCGATCATTATTAAAGTTTAAAGAACAGTCATTGCACTATTAATATACTGAGTTTTTGTACTCAAATAAATCTGTGCCTATAAAGTAAACGACTCCACGATTTTAATGAGACTCTTGTAAAAACACTAAGCATTATTCAAAAAGCTAAAGCCCCCCTCACCGAGTAATTCAATTATGTGAAAATGAAATCGACAATCGCATTCAGTGTGACGCCACTCGATAAAGGTTCATCCACACAGCGCGGGCGACACAAAAACTTTTTCAATTAGTTGACCGACCCGCCCTCGGAGCCCGCACGCCCCACTCCAGCACTGCAAATTAAATTAGTTTCAATACACAAGAAACTTACTCCTTTTGTTTCGTCATTCGTTGATCTGAACGCGTTACTCGCGCCAATAACCGATTACATTGTCGTGCGCTCGGAGCGCGGTCTCCGTTCTCCCTCTCGAGCAGTGACATACAACGTCCCTGTACTTTGTAGTCGCTGCGTCGGTGATACACTTTTAATAACGCTTACAAGTCGTCAGTTAAGTACGGTTGGCAGATGACATTTT
This sequence comes from Vanessa tameamea, assembly GCF_037043105.1. Lineage (NCBI taxonomy): Eukaryota > Metazoa > Arthropoda > Insecta > Lepidoptera > Nymphalidae > Vanessa > Vanessa tameamea. The sequence continues at coordinate 12,822,710 of NC_087320.1, read as the reverse complement.
ATAGTTCGAATAAGATAGCGAGCTGGCGAAGGTACGCTGTTTTGTTAATCGCCTTTGTTCCAACAACGTGTTGTGTTCGTGTGAACCTTTGAATGTTTATGAACGTATTTATAGAGCTTTTAAAGTTCTGTATGTGTGTTATATGTTATGTTATGTATATTTTTTCAATTCATATATCAATAGGCCGGTGTCTATTCTGAGAACAATCAAAACATTCTCTCATAGATAAATTTTCAATATAGCTTCATTTGAGAAAGCTATTAAGATTGTAATCGACGCTGCGTGTCTTTAATGCGTCAATTTGTATGCGCGCGTGTGATCGCCTCTTAATAGATAAAGCCGCCCACACACTGGCTGCCTTCCGCTATCGGAGCGAGCGAGGCGTCTTTAGAAACAATTTTGGGAATTGCACCTTATAGATTTATCGGAATATTCAGCGCACGTATCACGAGTAATCGGTGATTTTGCCGTTACATTTCAACATACTGAAACTTGCATAGGTTTAAAATCAAACTTGTTTAAAGTAACAGCTGACCCACTACTGCGATAAGGCCTCTGCCTTTGGGGAGAAGATTTGGAGCTTTTATCAACATGCCGCTCCAATGGGGGTTGGTGGATACACATGTGGCAGAATTTCATGGTCTACATATGTTGTGGACTTTCATGTGGTGGATGAGAATCTGCCACTTGTATCGAACATTTGTGCAGCGTGATGGAGTAAGCTCATCCCTTTTTCTCGCAAGGGGTGGAAGCTTTTGCCCAGCAGTGAGGCATAAACAGGTTTTCTCGGACACTCTAAATCTAGTGAGAGTCACTACGAATGTGTTTCTATTTCTTAATCTATCACTTATTCGCGACTTTGTAATATTATCATATACTACGATCTATGTATATAAGGTAATATAAAAAGATTTATTTCCAGATGAGTTCCTGTAAAAACATTAAATTATAAACCCATTTATCATTAATAGCAAAAGGCAGTGCTCTAAATTCCATTATGGTCGCCGTCAAAAGTATTTTATTTATGAATAAGAAACTTTTGAACATTTCTAAAAGAAAGGAAATCTCATTTCCGAGCGCGTGAAATGAATAATGTCTCCATGTAATAATTCTTATTCATAATTTCGTAGACGAGTCGCATTCTAGCGGTCTACGAGTAGTTCTATGAAACCGCCGCTAATGGTACCCACCGGCTGGACACCGCAATGATCTTAATTTTATTAGTATCTGTTTTTTATGATACAGAAATATAATTTAAAATGTAAATATAAGCACCGTTAAAGACATGTTTTGAATCTCAATCGCGCTGCAGAAAGTAGGCGCATGAGTTATGCGAGGGAAACCAGCCATTAAGCGCGCTGGTCATGTTTACGGGCAGATATGATGCATTACGGGCCATGCCTCACATAAATTACACCCTACAATATTACTGGCTTACATTAATTCGTCAAGTGTGGTCCGCCACGCCCACCGCCGCCACCAAATTAAATAAAAGCGAGTGTAATTTAGTCTAAGTGCTGCGAGCAGATTGCCGGCTTAACGGCGGCCTTCCATATAAAGACAAGAATGAGCTAATGTGTACAAAGCAAATAGTACGGAATTATATCGGACGGAACGAGAAATGAGTTGCGCGACCACATCATAATAATCTCTTTATAAGATTTTGTGGACTTTGCAGTGATTTATTTATTGTACTATCAGAGTCAAATAACAAAACTACGTGTTTTGTACGTAACATTAATGAAACTTCATATCATCTTCAATTTATCATTACTGCCAACCTGCGAACAGCAAAACAAAGTAACATTACTCCGAATTTTTAACAATAATTGATTCAATTAGTCTAATAACTAAGATTTTTTTAAATTTCAAAATTCAAATTCCATCTTAGATCATCTCATGTTAGAAATAACACACCGGGGATATCTGGAAATAACAAGACATGACGTTTTGACTGAACTTGCAAGTAAGAAGATCTTTGAAGACATGGCCCAGCGGTTAGAGCGCGTGCATCTTAAGCGATGATTACGATTTTAAACTCAGGAGAGCACCAATTAATTTTCACGTGCTTAATTTGTGTTTATAATTCAGCTCGGCGGCGAAGGAAAACATCGTGAGGAAACCTGCATGTGTCTAGTTTCAACAAAATTCAGCCACATTTGTATCCACCAACCCGCATTGGATCTCCTTAAAGGGATAGGAGGCCTTAGCCCAGCTGTAGGAAAATTATATTCTGTTATATATATTAAAACACACTTAACAACACACACACAAACAACAAAAAACGTGGAAATTCAAGACGCCTTCGAATCCGATACTCCTAGTGATAGGTAAGTTCAGCAGCGAACTAGTAAGTTATAATTTATTCAAGGAACTGATATCATTGAGTCGGCAATCCGTTTCAGAATGTTGTGAGAGTGTTGAAATGCAATCTGTTCAGCGTGCATAACTCTCGGTCGTGATCGGCTAATCTGGGTCTCCGCTAGGACATATCCTAGCCCCGCATATTTATAACATGTCTCAAGGAGTCACGTTTCACATGCATCGGATATTCTAAAATAGTAGCTCCTACGTTCTCTTACGAATCTGTACAAATCGTTTTCTATACATATAAATATATTTGTATGGTCAGTTTGTACATTTAATTGTTTATAAAAAATATATATACTGTAATTGTTATATATTGTTGTGTATATAATGTTTTAAATAATTCGTGTTTGACAAAAATGTATACGACAAAACTGGTCACTGAAAGCTATACCTATAATATAGTTATATTAGTAGTAGTTATAATAAATGTATAATACCGACTGTGGCATGTTGACAGAACTACAAATTGTACTTTACTCTTTTTCGTCTGCGTAAAAGGATAGCAAGTGTTGCCATGTCTAATTACTTTAGTTTATATACTGTGATACTGAGATTCGTAATTATTGTTAATTTTAACAGTTTTTTAGTGCAGAGGTCCCGTTTCAACCTGGTTATCGATAAACATAACTGTAGACACTAACGAATTGAAGTGGATCATTTGTTTCGAAGGAATAGAACTACGAGTGAGTAATGCATGTGCAACTTTCTCCCCTCGTATAAAGATCTATTTTGAGTAAAGTAAACAATAATAATATCAGTCTAGACTAAACAGAGCTCCGCGCAGGAGACGACATCGGCTCACACTCATCATATTTAGTCGATGACCATCGCGCTCTTATGGAGATTTTATCGCCATATGAGTATGTTGTGATAGGTTCGGTCGGGTTCATTATACCTCTAGCTGTATTAAAACAATTTATTTACGAGAGTCAAAGATAAACCGTGTTTGACGTTAGATACATATAACACGATAAATGATACCTGTATGAATACAGAAGACAAAAAATAGCTCGGTCTATTGTCGTCGGTTAGCGAGTGAAGACGCGGCCATTCCCGACATAGCAAGCATATGTTGATACAAACATTACGACCAACTCATTCTATGCCTTATCAATTTACATATCAAATATACGAGCATATATATTATTATTACGAGGCAATTAGATAACATCTACGTTGAAACACGCGAAATAATAAATAAAATATAAGCGATTGTTCTTAATCTCGAAGTGAAGTATTGCGACACATTCCTTCAACATTATTTCCTGAATTGCCTTTTGTATCATGATCTCAGCGCGGTTGCTGGGAATAATGTTGTTTCTCAAAGGTTGGCTCGTGTGTGTCAGTCGACTGGCGGCTGTGTCATACACACTGCACGAACAGAGCGAGCGAATCGCTTAATACTCAGATAATGTACATAAAATTTGTTTATTAAGATTACACACAATCATATCGTCATTGGGTATACAATAATAAAATAAAATGTATATAAGACAATGTTGGTGAAACTAATTCCTTACCCGTCTGTTCCAAGCGTTAGGCGTTTAGAGCCACGTAATGTATTCGAGTAATTTTATACATCAGTTACGAAGTCGTTTTATTAAATAGATCGACAATACTTTGAACCCATTCATTATATTATTATGAACATAAATAGTTTAATCGATTTGTAAAACTATCGATAATCCAATTAATTTATTTGCATTAACATAATTGGATAAGAATTCCAAAATTGTGTTGCGTCCATCCCTGGTGGGGATCGAACCCACGACCTTTGGATTAGAAGTCCAACGCGCTATCCTCTGCGCCACAGGGACTACACGAGTCATGCTTATAAAAAGCGTAGTAGTTCTTCAAATTACAAAATACCTATAACAAAATGACTATTCCAATATTATTCAGGGTTTAACTGGCATACATACATAACAACAAAGGTGTTTTAGTGTACGTCGTGTGCTGCGGAGTGTACGTCACATCACTGTATGTAAATGTAACTTTATCGTGTATGAAATACAAGTATAAGTTTCTTTATTTGTCGTTTAGCCCTTCCCAGACGAGGTCGCCCTACTTCCCAGGTATTTTATACCCTTGATACTCCCGACGATCGTATTACAAAAGGTTTTTTTGTAGATATAGGTACTTTAAGTGTATACCAGATAAAAAAATAAAGAGATATAATATTATATTAAACAGCCAAAGAAAATTGATTTATCGGTAGAACAGAAGTAAGTAAAAATATTTATTTAAAAGCGATTATTATGAAACACTTGACTCGATGCGACAGACAATAGCGTTCACTTATTTATATAATATAGTGTCAACGTAATCTATATCAATTCGGAAATGATTACGCGGTGTGCACACATCCTCGTGTACACGGAGTGTGTGTGTGCGAGCGACGCTCGCGTCGGTGTTAAGATTAAGTCGGTACAACTACTGCTGACTTAATTCAGGGGTAATGAAATCTGGAGGTCGTGTGTGTTTTGATAACTTGTTTGGCGTAATCCAGCTATCTCTGCAGCGCGACTCACTACTCGCGACGCGACGCGGGCAGGGCTGGCGCGCCGAAATTATTATACTTAGGGCAAATTTAAATATATACATAAAATGTAATATTTTAATTTATGTTAATATAACAGTAATAGAGTTTAAAATTTACAAGAAAACGTTTACAAGAAACATACACATGACCAAAGTTTAAAGGCATATTTGGCTATTTCGCTTGTTTAAAACCACCTAATGGTGTCCAATGCACGGTTCCTATGTTGAACGAATCATTATTAACGCTTAACTTTATGTTCTTCCTATAAGTTTTTACACAAATTTGGAAGTTTGAATCACGCCTCGTAATCAATTACCAACCGTTAGCAAAAATAATATTTTCTCTATACAGTATCTGGAAATGGTCTGTATCTATTTAATATTCCTCCATCAAAGGTAATTATGTCAAATATATTGAACAAACGAATAAATGTTGTTGGCTGTTTCAAATAGCTAATATAATTATATTTTACAATAATACAACAATAATAATTATATTATTGTACAAGCAAAATGAAAAAAAAAAGAATATATCCCGCTGAGTTTCTTTCGCCGGTTCTTCTCAGGTCCGAAGTGTTAAATTCCGAACCGGTGGTAGATTTTTGACTATCAATAAGCAAGTGTAAAAACTTCTATATTGAAAAAAGATTTTTGACTTTGACTTTAACTTGAAATGAAGGAACATGTGCTTAATAACTATTTTCAATACATATTAAACACGAGAGAACCGATCTCGTAATTATGTCGTTTTTCCTTTATGTTTTAAGCAAATAAACATCGAAACACTGTCCGACGATTGTACGTTTTTTTGTTTCAGTCGGCGCGTTCTATTATTTTCTCTTACCAGCCCTAGCCAACCAAGCCCAACCGAGCCCAAGCCCAACACTCACTCAGCTGCGAGTGTCGACTGGAGGTTACGATATAATTTGCTTACCGGAAACGCACTCCTACAACTACGCCTTAAGTTTAATCTTCCGCCCCGCAAGCCCGCGCTAAGCTTGTTAATGATCCTCTAAATTTTGATCACTGGAAATTTCATTACGTCTAATATTAATGGATGTTGACATCTCATGACAGTGTATATCTTCGTTATATGCGCACGTTCTTTCAAAGGTTTAATTATTCATTGCGATGTAATATTTCATTTGAAGTTGAAGTTATAATATACATCGAATTAAGTTAGAATTATAACGAGGAGTTTGATTTTTGCGTAAGACATACATAGACTACACGTCGAAGTTAGATAGGGGGACGTGTTTGATAATGAAATATAAACAATAATTACAATTTTTTTCTATTTGTCATCAATCAGTATTAAGCTAGCAATCATTTTGTTATTAAAATATATATTGTGTATATTATGTTTCGCTAAATGGTAGGTAAATAACAGCAGTACACTCATAGATACCTAGATAGGATAACATAGGAATATCAGAGATCATTAAACTCAGTCTATAGGTATAAATGGTAACCGCACGTCGCTTGATTACGTGTCTCCCGTGCTTAACATATTTGACATTCGAAGCCCCTCCTCCTTCCCTCCCCTTGCCCCCCCGCCTGTATAGTATTCGAAATATAACTACACACGATAAGTGATTAGCGGCGATTACAACTCCATTGCTGAGCAAGTGCGGCTTACATTGCTCTACTGAGGTAGACTGCGATTAGAGCCAAATAAACTTTTTTTGTGATAGGTAGTTTAAAGTACATCGTGAAGAAACCTGCATCTAACCAAATAATTCTTCTCAAATTCTTCAACCCCCACCCTTATCTATGTATTGTATTATAAAAAGCAGCGGGACGTTTACATACTTACAATAACAATAATTTGACTGCGTGTTTTTGAAACAGGTTGAGGAAATAACCATGTTTTCAATTACGAGGTCGGTGATGACGGAATGAGATGATCATGGAAATGCCATCGTCTTAAAGCACATATTTGCAATCTTATATGACAAATGTTGTAAATGACATATCGATTCGATTGTACGCGCCAGTTCCGACGTACACTGAGTGACAGTCGACGGTAAGTCACACAGAGCGGCTGCGAGCTGTCACGCGCGGTGACAGTCGCGCCGGTGACGTGCTGGATGGCTTGATAATCCCGGCCGGGTGCGGCGAGTGCACTGATCAACGACTGCCTGACGCTAATTGCGACTTACGTTAGCAAGTACCGGAACTATTTTCTCATTTGCAATATGTCATTGCCATAGGATTTAGAATATTCGTTTATATATAATATTTTTGCATCATTACATCAGACAGCTGTATAAGTCAAAGTTTTTCTAAATAAATAATATGTTTTCGCATCCATCGGTCGATCCGAAAAAATAATTTTGAAGATATCACAACTTTTTGATTTAAATATTCAATGGCCAATTGGCCATTTGGCCAACGGTCAATAATGACTGATATGAGGCGGATAATGATGATAACAATTAGTAATGCTCACTAAGAGATAAGCAAACAATGCATCGACAGTAAATAAAATTTATCATTATATTTAGATTCATTTGTTATTGTAATTGTACATATTAAACTTAGTAATCTTCAATATAATCTTGTCGTTATACAGTAGAGTATCGCCCGTATAACTAAACGTCACTGATTCGGCAGAGCAAGTGTCACGGGTGATGGACGCGGCCGCTGACAAATTGGACGGCTTCCTAATCCTGCACTCGCACAGACAGATGGACCACTGACGCCCTTTGATTAGACAAACCACGGCCTCGCCCCTCGTCACGACCCGATATTTACGTTGGCTAATTATGATATCTACATATTATTAGGCTAGATTAAATAAGTATAATTAAGTTTTCTACGAACTAATGTAAACTCGATTATATTAATACTAAAACAAATAGGGTTATACAATTTCATTCAGAAAATTCACAATACATTCGAACAGGAGGATCTTGGCTGTAAAGTAAGCGGCTGTTAATGTTCCACTGCTGGTCCGTCACGTCCTTTATTGATTAAAGGGAAGTTTGGAATCTTTTGTACTAAGTTGCTCTCCGCGTGGTGCAGCTCTGTGGATTCACTTAAGTCAGAATATGATTTGACACGTGTTGTTTTCCTCACAATATTTTTAGATGAACACGAGTTGAATTATTATAAACACACATTAAGCACTAGCAAGTGCTCGCTCGGGTTAAGCTCGCCTCTGCCTTCTGGGTCATCTCGGCCACATAAAATTAGATAAGTTTAAACTGTTACTTTTAATGAAGTTTTAAGTATATAAGTGTATTAGAAATAAAATAATACGTAACACAATGCGTAGTGGTGGAGTATTCGCTAACGAGTGGAGATGTCACGAGAGACTGAACTCGACGAATTGGAGTGTTCCTAATCGAACATTTTCGCCGAGCTGATATCAGCGGCTGACAGCCTTTGATTGGACCGACCGATCTCGGCGACTGCGACAGGTCGTTACCATTGTCGTCTGTCGTCTGCTAACAAACCGAGGCGCTTTAGTCGAGTATATTATTTAATACTCACGAGATACAACTTTGAGTATTTGAATCTTCATCGTCGCGGTAAAAAAGGTTACGTTTCATTTAGTTTTAGAACACAAACAACATGTAATTATAAATACGTCGGTGTCATGTCGAAACTCTCAGATATTTTGAGAGGGGTCCGCCTCGAAATGATTAATAATAAACTTTTAAATAGTCCATTTAGCAAACGTCGGAAAAACAAAAACAAGAGAAACACTGAACGCGAACGCATTAATCACGGAGCGAGCGCGGTTCGCGAAAGTCAATAAAACTATTTGACCCGAGCGGTGCATTAACTCGCCCTCGCGTAATCTAAATAATATCCGACTCAAATACTCCACCAAACAACAAGGATTATAATGTAAATATATGCAAATGGCAGGAGGGTGCGACGCGCTAAGCGACGGACAATATTTCCCGCGACGCACTCTGAGCCAGAAAAATGGCGGCCCGCGGCGGACAGATAACGACAGCTTATGTCGCGAAAACGTGAGGCTTTATGCTAAACTGTGGAAACATGACTTGTTTCTTAAATTTTCTTGCAGCTATCGGGGGAGAAGTATACGTAATAAATACATTTCATGATAAGCCTTGAAAGCAAAAAGGGAAATTACGAGAATGTGTAATGTCGATTGGTACGACGCGCGACGCGCGACGCCGCCGTGGGTATCGTTAACCCTTTGCAGAGCACTCTTAATCTAGCTTATAGAAGAGCGGAAACGTAAATATATATCACATATCATACATTGGTACGAATACTCGTAACACTGAGCAGATTGTTCTGAAGTTTAACATTTTCATGTTGACAATGCCGCATCTATTTTCTGCTACTGTTCGAACGTTTTTAGATTCTTGGAGCGTGCGCGGACGACCACAGCAGAATTTAAATGGCAGCGCGTCGCCTCTTTACTACGGTCCTCGGCGGGGCGGCCAAATCCACTGCTTTACATACTGTTTAGAAGACGATTTGTTTTTATGCTATTCGAGACTTCATTTGCATTGCAAACTTCTACAAATGTCATTTATATTATGAAGTTTTTCAAATAATATGGTAATCACCTTACTCAATGAATACAGTGATAAAATACATAAATTACAAATGTTGTTTTACAAAACGTATAAAGATCGTATCGACGCGTATTGTGCGGGGCTCGGTTATTACAACGAAAACTTCTATAGAATTTCCATTCTCCTATAAACAGTAAGCGAGAGCTGACGTGAAACATATCAATATTTCAAATCTCAGAACACTCGCAGCCCCTTCACACTGCAGCCTGGTCGCTCTCGCTTTTGTTTTTGTTACTAGTCCTTGCTTCATCATAATAATATTTATAGATTCAACTTATTGACGTATTTAATCATATAGGACTTTCAATGAGAATATTTAAACAAATACACGCGAGGTATCATACTCAACGACTCCAACCGACCCTTACAAAACACAAACAACCAGATACTAAAAATACGCGTCGGTGTTCTAATATTGTGTAGTATTGATGGACCGCATCATTAGCGCACGTCTAACGATCGCCTTATTACGGGTCTAAACATAAAGATAGTCAACACCAACCGACGTGTCCTTACGTGCCTACCTGTTATTTATCTGGTTTGGTCATTTTTTCCTTCTTGAATGTGCAGAGAGAATCTATTAAAGGGACAATCATACCTTCGTATACTCGGTTTGTAGTTAGACATGGTTGTATCTTTTTTATTTTTGGTCCATAGTTAATTTAATATAGAAAGTGTAAAAAAAGCGATTACTATTTATACTAATGTTTTCTACACAAGATTCTATCGTGTGTTCGCAGTGGAAACATTTATAGTTGTTTTGCTTTGTGTCACAAACATTTTGAAACGAATTATTCGCAAATATAAGTAATTTCGACTTTGACATTAGACTGAAGAAAAAAAAAATCAAATGTGTTGTCTTTTGTTTTTTATTATTCGCCTACAGTACGCGTACGGCTCTATTGCTGGTCTACTGCATGTAGGTACGAGTATGTCTGTGCCGTATCGCCGCCTGCCGTCGGTGTGTACGCTCCGTTACTGGGCACGCAGTGTGGCCGGGCGGCTGTATGCAGCTAATCTGTATTTATTGCTGCGATCTGCGTGACCCGTCATTAGCCCTCCCGCGCCGCCGCACCCCGCCCCGCCGCATCGCCCGGTAGCAGCGACAAATCTCCTCCATTACCATCAACAACGAACACCACTAACTGTCCGTTCGTAAGATATATTCGCCGCGATATCGCGATTCGTTTCCGTTCTGTAGCTCTTTCCTCATTAGGTGGTTATAAAAATTTTAATTAAAACTTCCATGTGATTTAAACCGTTACGATGTCGGCGAATCATTGACAGTTTAATACTTTGTACGAACCAGATTTATGACCGCGTGGGCGGCGACGTGATTCAAAGTAACCGAGAAAGGCCTTACCTGAAAAGAAACAAGAATAAGTTTAAGAAAATATTGTTATTATTCTGTTTACAACATAACATTCGGAGCCAAGGTTCTATATATGCACACACGACTTCGTATGAGTTCAAGTTACCTTCACGTTTAATAACATTCCCTTAAATAGCTCTTTGTTATTAAACCACGCAAGCAACTCAATTTAGTAGTATTTTATTTAAATATATATCGGGAAATACAAAATCTGTTATTTATAGTTTTTCATGAAGTAAGTGGGCGCACTGACTATAAAAGCACCGTCAGGTACAGTAAGTGGCCATTATAAATCAGTTCATTTGCGTTTTAAGAAATACTAAGCATTCCTTACATCGCTAATTCACCGATGGGATCTATGATGTTATGTCTCTTGTTCCTGAAGTTCACCGTCACTGTCATTCACCCTTTAAAGCGGAACAAAATAAATGCTAAGTACTGCTGTTGAGTAGGCGGCGTCTACCCAGAAGGGCTTGCACAAAGTTACCTTGTAAAACTATTAGAAAGGACTTACATAAATATAATAATTCAAAATGTTATGTAGAATTCGATACAGTTTATTGCAAGAGAACATCTGACAAATTCTTAACAGCTCGATTCCCGGTGATTACCGAAATTAGTTCAATTATTTTTTATCTTAAATTTAATTTCATCAAGGATGCTGATATATATTTTTTGAATCATATAATGATGTCTGGGTCAGTGTTCATTCCAATAATAATAATATCGTATACCACACAAATATAAAAATTACTAGGGGGTTTTTTAGTATATCTGAAAATATAAATGAAACCAGATATATTTAGGCCAAGAATATCCTTTAAAAAGTAGGTAGTCGGAAAGTAATCATATGCTTCCCGAAGCAATTAGTCTTCTATTCTTAAATAAGATACCGCAAATACTTTTCATTTGCCGACTAATGTATTCAAAGCTTATCTTAAAATTAATAGACAAGTCATATTATTCTCTCGAAGATTACATTTTAGAGTTATAATAATTCGTTAATTTTCATGTAGAATATATTCAATTATGTAATTTTCTGGGTAAAGAAGAATAACACCGAAATTCTTGCTAGCTCGTCTCGACGGAATATATATTCAGATCCGGTGGCAGCTTAGCGAAAAGTTTAATACTGTCAAATGACCGGCGTTTATCGCTTAGAAGTTAATCAGGGACATCTTAACAGCTTTTTGTACGTACGTGGTTTTAAATTGTGGATTTTGTTAATCGAAATTTGAACTATCAAAAAAATATTTACAGATGTAATTACAATAAATATGTGTTTAAGTGAAATAAGCTTTATATATAAGATCTGCCGTCGGATGACGAGTCTTCAATTTTTTAAACACACAGTTTGTTTAACACAATAAAATAGATGTTAACAATTTATTTCGGTAATTTAAAACCTTCATAAAAATGTGATGCAGTAATAACGGTAAGGTTTGTTATCTAGTATAATATGTGTATACTATACTAAAACATTTATAATTCAAATAAGTAAATAATTATTTTTAAAATATTTTTAATTTAAAAGTTTATTGAATTAAAAGTTAATATTGCCGACATGACAATTTTTACTAAGCAGCGTAAATCGATCGAGCCTACCTAGAACTAATCGATACTACATATCAATTAGGGCCAATTAATAGAATCAATAAATAATTAAAGTATTAGGCTGCCGCAATTACTTTTTCCATCTGTTAAAATGTGAATCACTGTTTGGACAGGGGACGTTCTTCTGTCGGTCGGCGTATAGGCGCTGTGTTGAATTGCTGCCTCTTCTGACAATGCTAAGTCTTCGGGCGATAATGAGCGCTTCATATCATCTGACTTCTTATCGCATTTCTATATGTAGGTCAAATAGATAATAATATATGTTTTGGTTGGTTTTTGCGAGACAGGCTTGATTGGTGCGGGGCCACTGGATGTTTTGTTACTATGTTAACTTTTGATGTCAATAAATTTCTTTTTATTTTATTTTTTATTTGCTAATAAGGTAAAGTAACATTGAAATAAAAAGTAACATTGTAAGTAAAAAAATAACGGTTTAATGATTTGTTTGATGTATAAGAGGGAGAATTTAAAAAAAAAAAATTCAACATTTTTTTTAAACATAATCACACAATATTTATGCAGAGTATCTTGTATCGTCATTTTAGCTTTGAAAAACCACACACAAATATAAACAGCGAATTCCATGCGGTCACCAAAAATTTATTTTTTTGCTGATTTTATGATTTATGCTGTAGAGTACTGAGGGCCAAAATATATAGTTAGATAGCATTCAATCCATTTTAACTGATTCACTGAATTCAGAAAAGTTTTGGCAAGATGAGCCGAAGAAAACAAGAATAGAAGACCACCGGACCCCGGAATGCAAATTACTTCTATAAGCGCGTGAAGCGATTAAAGAAAAACAATTTCCGGAAAAATATTTTTGCGTAAGTAATAAGAAAGCTAAATACTTCTAGAACAGCTCACGCATCACAGCTTATGTATCACGATCCTTTTTATATATTCTGCGTATTAGTCGTGAACACATATTTGGTAATGAATAGAACCAAACGATATTGTATCTAGATGTTAATAGAACATCAATCCGCATATACAGTCAACATTGAAGTCCAATAATGCCGAATTTTATTTTGTCCCGTGGACAACTCTGGCGTCAACAAACGGATATGACCAATCAAGGGGGACCAACTACGCGATACAACCGCTAATAAAAAAAACTTAGTTTTACTATAAATTGTCTTTTTTAAGCTTTTTAAAAGCAAAACGAATTATTTCCAACTGAAAACAATTGCAACACGAATAATAGTGGAATTCGTCTAATGACGATCGCGACGGCCGCGTGTGCGTTCTGGCGTCCGTCCAAGCAGCTGAGCGGAGTTCGCGACCGGTGACGGTTCAGGGCTGTCTCCGTTACGAAACGCGAAACCAATTCACATGAAACTGAACATTATTAATGAAGACTTTTACAAGTATTTTCTTACGTCAAAAATAATTGTTGTAGGACCATTTCGGACGCATTCCAGAAAATAACCACCATGAATCTCAGTAATTATCTAAATCAACGAAAATGTCATCGATAAATCCCAGATAACGTTATGATCGAATATGCAATATAATATTTTGATATCCTAATCTTACGCTTAACCTTTGTATAAGTAAAGTGGCAGACAAAATCAATGGCATCATTAACTTTGATTCCAGCGCAAAATGAAACATATTCGTGAAACGCGCTGTCGCTTGATGGCCGCGCAGCCCTGCAGCGGCGGCCAGTATTTGCGCCGCTCGAGCGTAACTCGCAAGTTTACAACCGCTCGAGTTGATTTACGTCTACACCTAATAAGAGTAAAGAGATCACTCTGTTATCTTACCGTTAAGCTTCGAACACATCGCGTCGGAGATCTCGCATTCATATGTCTTGATTGTAAATATATCTTTTATTTATCTAAAAAGTTAAATTCATAAAACGGGTCCACATAAACAGGTTCTTATATAGAAAATTTAATTTGATATTTAACAAACACAACGACACGGCGTATCAAATGAATTGATAAATACAAAGCTTTATAAAATACTATCAATAAATGTGTACTCGAATGGGTGGTGTAGTATATAAAGTAAAAAAGAATCCTATCGAGCAGTTCTTCCTGCCATCGCATGCGTCGATATATCGTGAGCTTACCCGCGCGTTATCTGAGCGACGCACGCCGCACGCAAGTCACCGGCCAATATAGACGGCTCCCCTGCTTTTATTGACGACTAGTGACCGTATACGACTTTCCCCACAGATACGAAAGAAGGGGCGATTTGTATTCGCGACGTGTCTCTATGTCTCTGTGGATTTTGCGTAGATTTCTCCCTCGAAATGTACCTACGCAGAAACGTTTATAGTCAAATGAATATCGTCACTAGCTTGGTAAGTATGAATATTCCTAACACAATGTGAAGCAAGTGGCTTATTTTGTAGCGAAAATATTAGAGTAATCAGTGAGCAGCTTAGAGATTATCTCGGATAAACTTTACCGATTTATCATATTTGCGTTGATTCTCTTCACTGAAACAACTCTCTTGAAAGTAATTTATTTACAACAATATTCAACTGTCCGATATTTCGATATTAATGTCGCAAAAAGCGACCGACTGATGAATGTTCGTTGCTGCCTTAAATCCTAGATATTAACTAAACTGCGTCTAACGTATGTTGTTCTTCACAACGAAAGACTAAGACCGAGTACATCTGTCTGAGTTATTTAGAACTCTAAATCCGTTCAAACAAACATTAAGACGAAGAATAGTCCCTGTATCAAAACAGAGGAATGACATTACGCGACAAAAAATATGCCAAGACACAAGAGATATGATTGTGACTTTACGAGTTGTCACGTTCAATAATTTGCCTTAATGAACGCAGTTCACTTTCAATTCAGTGTTATTTGAAATTTATGGACGCGTTTTTTTTTGTTACGAGAACGGATTGACGACGCACTGCGTGGAACATCTAAACTTTTTGATTTCTTTGAATCGTTTCATTATGCTTTATTTAGTGTTCATGTATCCAAAGTAAATTATGAACTCTTCTTATTGGGTATCAAAAGATTAAAAAAGCAAAATAATAAGTGCAAAATTAATAAAAAACATTTGAATGACGAAAATTCTGATCAAGTTTAAACAATATACGAAAATCTTTAAAAACCTTTTATAAAAGGAAATAATAAGACTTTAAACAAAACAGACGTCTAAAGTTCGAAGGCAAGCGAAAGCATTGACAGTCTTGCTATAATTGGATCAAAATAAATATCGTTAAAAACATCAGCGAGTTGGAATTATTTTGCGGCGATATATAATCGTTTTCAATGCGATCCATTACTCTCCTTGTCGAGTCGTCGGCCCGAATTATTTGTAACGAAAATACTTATACCAAATAAAGGCGAACTTGCGACTGGAACGAATCCGTTTGAAGATGGATGCCGTAAAAAATATACGGCACGTAAGATATTTCGAACGAAAATGATTCAAAACAAGATTAAGCGACGATTTTTGTTTCGATTTATTTTATGATATAAAAGCGTCTCTGTCCGATTGTCAGACAACTGAACTACTTAACCGATTGTAAAGAAATGTGGAATGAAAGTGGCCTGGCCCCGCGTGGACAGCGGCCGCTAATTCAGACATTTTTGGGAAAACGAACGAACGAATGGGAACGAACTACAGGGAACAGCTACTATAATAATTATTATGATTATATTTATTGAACGTTCGTAGTAACTCTTGGATCAATCAACCTACTATAATTCCCAACATTGTAATCTTCGCATGGTTTTGTGACATTTTGTTTGTTTGAATGCAATCATCATATATTTATATTTATGCTCTCGTTCCGACCGGAAGATATAGTTTATATTATTTAAGGGGTGAAGTGCAGATTACTATCGATACGAAAATGAAATGGTATAACTATGTAATACTACGATCAGCGCAGACAGCTATGCAGGTACTGATAATACGTACTGATACGCAATCACCTTATATAAACGAAACCCACCGAAGACCTCCTTTAATTCAGAATAATGAATAACATATGAGTAAATATGCAGGCAATGAGTATGTTTTCCTTTGAAATTAAACTTTACAATTTAGTGATCGTTTTTAACAATATTAAATTTCTTTAATCAACAAACTCATCCTTAACAAAGCAAAAGTACTCCGCAGCGCTCCGCAGCCTTAACAAATGAACTGCACTCGCCGGGGAGAGGAAACTTTATGTATACTAATCTAAGAGATGTTCAGAGCAACGGGTTATGGGAGAAGCACGTTGTATCAACTAGTTTACCCAGGAGTTCACTTGCTCACACTTTTAAATAAAGATACATTTACTTTGTTATAAAGTCCATTCTGTTTGAAAGAGAATTTATTTATACAAACAATTTCGAGAAAAATCAAGCAATGGAATGCAATAATAGCATGTATTTGTTCTTCGCAACTTATAATCCAATTCTAAATTGTTAGTACAGGTAGAGAGCTACGTCATTGCTTAGTGTTTAAGGTATATTTCTATCATATAATTTTCTTTATTAAGCTGTGCCCGTGCGAAGCGGGGGCAAAACGATTGATTCTGTTTTCTGAGAATTATTAATATATCTAAATTTGCAATTTAAAAATGAATGTATCATTTTTAATGTAACTTAAGCCTGACTTACTCGTAGGATTAAAAAACTAACCTAATCAAATAGACCTTCGAGTAAATATTAGAACAATATTAATTTAATTTTGTTCAGGCTGGGCACGAGGGACGCAACATTTGCAGTAGTGGCGGCGGACACACTGACGGCGTAGTATGCAGTAGTACGTAGTCCACGGCACGGCACTACTGCCAAAGGTCGATAAAATACCAACTGCTGATTTTAAATAATGACCATTTAAAAAGATAATTCAAAATGATCTGGTTTCAATTCATTTTATAAATGAAAAGTCAAAAAGCAGAATATTCTTATTATAAAGAAGATGATCAGAGCGAGCGTCGGCTGAGACTTGGGCCAATATCGACGATTGCACATTTCAGCTCATGAATTTGGAAATCAGTTCTCTGCAGTCTCCGATTGGATTGTGTAAACACCGAGGCGATACCGACGCTCTATGCTCGAAGGTTAGCGATCCCCCGTGATTTCCACTTTATCGTGTAAATAGTATGCGGTGGAAATACAGAGCTTGACTTCCCTTTAAGTATTTAGATTGGAACTCAAATAGTGCCCGGGAAGTTCAATACGTATCTCTCTTTATATAAAACACTCTAAAGTCTTTGCCAAATTGCAAAAGAAACGTAACGGACAGTCGCGTCCTGAAGTTCAGTGACGAAATTAATGAAATCAGTGTAAGTATAAAATAAGTATTATAGTATATTCAATGTTACATTTAACAAATCTAATGCAAAATATTATATTAAATTTGAATTGTAAAGAAAGACTTAATATTACAAGATATATTAACAAAAATAATTTCGAAATTCATCGGATCGAACGTAACTGTGAACCCGGCGCTGTTAAGGGCGAGGGTCTCTAAAATATTGGCGGAGCGCGACACGCGTCCGGCATGCGAATGGTGGCAGATGAGCCTGAGACGACTCCGACGCGGTAAATTGTGTTCATGTACTGCTATTCCCTTCCATCCGGTAATGCATTTTTGATATTCCTCGACGACGCAATCTCCGCGCTGCCCATCTGTGCCAACACTTCCTGTAATTACTCTCCCTAAAAACGCAGTCATTTCGATTGCGTAACCACTTTTTAATTCATTGAGACGTTTAAGTAATTTCATCATCATTTCATATCATGTTTTGTTTCTACTTTTAATAATACGCCGTCTTCCGTTGGTAGTTTTTATTCAGGTTTTCCAGTAATATGGTTAATTACATAACGTTTGTTTATACGTGATCGGTAATAACATTAATAATAGTCCATACAAACTTAATATTTTTTGTACAAGATTGTAATTTTGTTTCTGGTAGCGCGAAGAATAATAAATTATATAAATCTTAGATTCTGCCGACCTATCCGTATCTAGAATCACAATCTATGATATCGGATACTGTAAAATATTCAAAGTGTCCAACAAAGAAGGCGACGTTGGGGCGGTTCGTACGTGGTTCGAATGCGACGCCCCGAATGGAGACGCGTTATTTACCCAAGTGACCCCCATAAAAAGAAACGTTCCTTTCAGAATTGTACCCGCGTCTGATCCTTGAATTTTAAACAAGACTAACAAATGCCACTATTTTACTGATTTCGGGAGCCGGCTGCGGCTCCGCGGAGAATGCTTAATGCGTGCGTGACTCGGAGGTACCTCGAGCTCTATTTTAAACTATTCTAAACTATCGGACTCGCTCCTCGTAGGCCACTCAGCGACTCGAATGTTGGCCAAAATGTTATTATGCAAAGCGGCAGTTTTCTTAAATCGACGTCAATTAATATTCATATCTTGAGCGCGGAGTAATTTATTTCTACGATATCATGACTTCATTACAAATTACATTCTAAAGACTCATTCATAAATTCATTTGTTGTAAATTAGCGCCATTATTTATGTTCTGAAATTAAATTGGCCATATTTGAATCATTCGATTACAGTGAGAATTTATGCAGCTGTGATTAAAATCAATGGTTGACCGGTCGCTATTATGAGTCGCGTAGTGATGACAACATTTATGAAACAGGACTTAAAACATTATTGAAACTATTATCATTTCAATTGATTGAGATACAAGCGATGCGAATGACGCTGGGTCTTCCTTTTGGCGAACACATATTTTTATGTAGTTCCCACAGACAAGCTTAACGTTTGACTGGCGAGAAACTACGAATATCAATACATTCCTGAGTACAGACATTGCGTAGTAATAAAAACAAACTAAATTCGATATTTAGATGATAATAATTAAGGATATGTTTACTTAAGTCGGTTTAAATGCAGTTAGTATTGAAACCCTCCCGCCGTAGGACATCCGACAACGATGAGTAACGGTAATGAGAGGCTCGTGACTGCGAATAACGAAATACCACTAATTATGTTTTAGTGCGCACTGTGCCCGTCACAGTCGCACGGGCGGCTCGCGTCACCACCTTTGTCTGATTTTGAATATATTTATGGTCGCCTAGTTACATTCGTCTCGACGTAGTGTCAGTGAACTTTATCTTTTTTTTTTTAATGTAACTTGGGCGAAAAACTGGGATCTAGAAACAAAAGCCAATTAGAACTTAATAAAAATACATTTTTCTTCGATAGTAATTATAATTGAAACTGAATTATATTCTAAACAGTTCACCTATTAGGAAATATTCAATCAAGCGGCCAAGCCGATTAAATTTTATAAAATGTATGTTTTATTATTATTTTATTTATATATTTTTTTATTAATAAATATTCCTAAGTAGGCCATATCGTTTGCATTCTCTAAATTAAACAAAGCGTGACTCTTAAGCGGTCGCTGTAACTTCGCGCCAACGAGATACTTTACAGCTGTAGTCTGTCACAGACGGACGCTGCAACAATAACTGTCGTGTAAAACTATTTCAATTGATGTTTGTGTCACGACATTGTCTGTTATAATTTTCAAAATGTAACGAGCTCAAATGGCTTTAGGTAAAATGTGTTGGTATTCAATTTTACCAGTGACTCGTGCACTGTGAAATAAATAAAGAATTGTTATGGATTGAGGACATGTAACCTTCAAATCCATACAAATTCCATTTAAATAGATTTCGACAGGATCGGATTCGGAGTGAGGATTTTACCGGCAAGTCTCTCAGTAGTTACTCGTTTTTAAAACTTCAATTGAAACAACAACTGTTAAATCTATACTCCTAAGACAAATGTGTCGTGACGTGACATTTATAGAAAAACTAGAGAACCGCTGCGGCTTCGCACGCATCGCGTGCAATGCTGATACAAAATATACCACAGAATGTCTTTATATACATATAACGTTCACAGCATTTTCCGTCTGTTCACCATATTGACCATATTCATGGACCATATTGATCTATATTAAATGCACAATGTATTTAAGTACTTAATTGGATAAGGAGTAAATAAGCCATTATTTCTCGTAAAAAGTAAAGGATAAAAAATGGTTATTGTTTTAAAGACTTTGGTGACAAAAAGTAAGAACTAACTAACTTGTATTTTATCACGTAACGTGACATTTGTTTCAATGAACTTTATTTGATTAACGTATTTATATGCGTGTAATACGTTAAATATTAGTTACCTAATATGAGCGGACGCTGCGCAGAGCGTCAACACGGCCTATAACGTAAGCGTACTCGCAGTTGGCCTGGCGGCGACGTCGGCGACGTGTCAGAGGGTAATTTGCGAGCGGTATCGCAGTGCATTGTGTGCACTTTATTATTTTGAGTTAGGCCTGATAGCCTCGGAGTCTGGTAGTCTGCGAGTCCGCTATACAATGTTATGTATTTTGTCAATACGATATTACTATGGTTAAACTTGAATAGTCAGCGCTAGGCCGCCTATCGATGTGAAAGTCAATTGTTCGATTCTGACCTCAGATGATTTTAAATCTTTTCTGAAGAGAAAGATAAAAATATTAGTCTTTTAAAACAAGACGGCTTAAATCTTATTCTATAAAAAAAACGTACTTTTGTAAAATCGTGTAAACTTGAGAAAAAAATTGTTTCCACTTATTCAATTTAAAAATTATCCTTAAACCCGAAATGATTAATTACGCAATAGAATGCAGTCAAAGACTTTAATATGTGTACTACGGCTTAATCTAGACATGTTGTTTAAAGGGTGATGGCTTCAAATATAATATTATAGATAATATAATAGATAAGGCTTTAAAATTTTTTCACATTTTGATTACCTGATGGTAGGCAAGCCCACTGGATAGGTGCCACACACTCAACACATCTTCTATCGAAAAACAACGACACTTACTACTAGTACAGTTTAGTTCCGAATAGACGGGTTAGTGATCCAGTGTAATCACGCATAGGAGCATATCCTCAATACAAGCACATAACATCTTAGCTTCCAAGGTTAGTCGAACATTGTTGTTGTAAGGAATTATTAATATTTCTTACAACGTCTATTTCTAAGGGTGGCGTTCACCAATTACCATCAGGTGTCTTGGGACTGTCCGCCTAGATATCACATAAAAAAAAAATACTAATTATAAAATGTATGTCAAGAAAAACATTAATATAAAATAATAATTATTATGAACAAGATTTGCATAGTATACATACCTAGTATATAATTTGAGCAATATAAAAAAATAACTCGTATACTGGAACCAATTGTATAAACGACGATGAGATAATAAATAGAGGAGCCTGAAGAGAGTGTATTATATGCGTATACGTAATCGTAGAGCTGCGAATGTTGCGATGTGCAATACAGCACGAAAATAGAAGCACGTGTTATGGCTCTAAGTGATATTGTACAGTCTATGCAGACTTAGACTAAACATTAGAACAGACGCACGCAGGTGAGAACGTGATGCGTTTAGCGCGAGGCGCGGCGCGACTAATTGCCTCGACGTAGGCTTGTCTGAAGGAGCGTGTTGCTTGATGGAGCTGAAATGGAGGCTTAAATGCAGCTTTTGTGATACGATCCGGCGCAGCCTTTACGTAATTGAGTTCGTATTTTTTAAGTAAGTGAATAAAGTGAGCGGTCTTACTTATTACCTTTTGAGTATATTTCATGAAAGAATAAAAAAAAGATCCTGTATATTATTAAATAAAAAACGGTTCACAACAAATACACTGAATTCGCGTACAAAGTCACTAGTTTTCCTAGTTTGAGGATCCGTGGAAGTTAAATAAATAATTGTACCTTTTTGTTTTTGAACAAACTAAATTATATAGTTAAATTGTTTCCTCACGTAAAGTGAAGGACATGTAAAACAGAAGGTTTGAGTTAGTATCGCCAACGTTTCTTAACCGAATATATAAATATCGTGAATATAGAATTGATCCCAGATTGCCTTTCTACGCAAACCTCATGACCTACAGCTACACAGCTAACTGCAGTAAATTTGAAATGCAATTTAAATTAAATTTCAAAGATCACAACGTTCAGCATAATTACTCCGAGAGCGTGCTGACTAAACGCGTAGTTTAGCGCGACAGAGAGTTGATACTATCTGATCACAATTCGCCTCGTGAGTGATATCGACCAGTAGCATGCAAGGCGGTGATGTGATTGTCTGCAGTGGCAATGCGTTTATCTCGTGGCGTGACGCGACGCAAATGATTGCCTTAGTTGATAACTACTCTCGTACTGCCAATAGAAGTGACAGAAATGTTACCTATTCCAATCGAAGAAGAAGTAAAGATAAACAAACCTTAGATTTATATTCCATGCGATTTGCTAATAGCTCTCCTATACTATACGCTACAAACAGATCTTGATTTATATATCTTTATTGCTAATACAAGACTACTCCGCTAAACTGCTTTAATCCAGTTTCATTTAACTTCTAAAGTTCCGACATCAAGTTCACCGATATTCAAAACACAATATTTTTCCGAATTACAATGAATACGTTAGGTTGTTTTAGATCTCGAGCAATGATATCTCTTCAATTAAATGTCAATCTTCTTTATTTGTCTGTACTCCTGTGGTCGGGACAGGCTATACGTGCATTTATGCTAGGAGTTTATTATTTATAAAAATAGCACCTAATGTCACCTATGAGTTGAGTATGACAAAAAAAAAGCTTTCAAATAGCAACGATAAAGTATTAAAAGGACAATTTTCTACAACATCTTATAATATATATATTATTTAAAGCATATTTTAGCGGTTTAAGCGGTAAAGGTTTGTTTGTAGTAAAATTATTTTATTACATAAATAATTGCGTAGAACATAAACTTATATCGCATATATGCTGAATACTCGTCAGCTTAAGAGTTAGTTCCCGTTGATTTTAATGGAAAATGTCTTAATTGAGTCAAAGTCTAATGAGCATTTTACCAGTTTTCGGTACCGTCCAAAGGGGTGGGAACTGTATATTTATTTTCATCATCGTATCTTTCTATCGTTAGTGCGTGCTGTCGCTTTATTCGATAATAATTCAGCTGTCGTTCAAGTGTCTATTATATTTGACACGCGCCTGAAGTCGAATCCTAACGAGTTACTTATATACGTGCGAGCATTGTATTGAAATGAACAGTTTTCTTCAACTACAAGGTTATTCATTATTTATTTTTGTTCATGAGGAGTTTGTAAAATACAAGATATTTTACTAAATAAACTTTATGTGTTTACATTATTATTATTAATTATTTTGGCTTCACTTGCGGTATTTATCGAGAAATGCTCGTAAGAGCACGGAGCGCATCCGTCGAGATCTAGGCACCGACGTGATTTCAATGCGATAGTTTGAGCTGTTACCGGAAAGATGTCAATCTTTCTACGATAACTAGCTTAGAATATACGAGAACATTTGATACTATTAACACTTATATGTGTATATCATATATCTGTGGCCACAACTTATCACAAACAAAAGTATATCAACATATGCTTGTAAGTATCAAACAATGTTTAGTCCTTGAATAGAACTACCACACTCAATCTATGCGCACAGTCATTGCGTCATACGAAAGAGACTCAACCTGCCCCCACAGAAACCAACCACTGAATATATAGGTGGCTATTAGTTGTGCAAAATAATGTTTAATGAAACTATTTTATAAGGTAAGGATAGCATCGTAGCCGAGCTTAGATAAGCGGCAAATATAACCTGCTTATTGCACCTCGTTATAAAGTTATGGAGTTGAACAAAGGTTCATTTTCTATGCTCATCAGAGTTTAATTACTGAGCTTATACGCGCGAGCAGATATTAAATGAGCTTTGCAAATCCACCAGAAAGCTCGACTATTCAGCGCGAGCTTATTAAGACGTACGATACAGCTTTACACAAAAGCGCGAGTGTTCTGACGCGAGCGCAGCGATTTGTGGTTTTAGAAACGAGTCCGAGGCAAACATTCGATTAATAATCTCTGTAATTACGCCGTGTCGGTAGCGCACGGACCAAATATGACTTTATTATTATTCGGAGATTTTTTACTTTATTATTCTGTTCTAAGCACATTGACGACAAAATGTGTTACTGACTAGTTTCATAGAGATATTTGTATAATTATGTGTGTGTATTGGTGTGTCTAACGCTGGACGCCTTCCCGCTGGCGCGATGATGATGATTTGTATGTATTTGATTAGTGTTAAACTCGCTTTTTATAGAGAATTATTATTTTGTATTAAACAATAAACAATTACATATATTATAAATCTAATAATATTATAAATACTAAAGTCTGTCTGTCACCTCTTCACGCTAAAATCACTGAAGAGATATAAATTAAATTTGGTATGGAGATTATGTCAGTCCTCGGGAGGACATGGGCTATTTTTTTAATTTACTCCTCAAGGGGTTAAAATAGGCGGTGCCGGTTTGTGTTACAGATAAAATTATATAAATTTCGCGCTGGTCAAGCCGCACGTTCAGCTAGTTAAAATATATATAATATGTTATCTAAGCTTAATTTACTTTATTTTTATTCAAATATTTAGAATTAATAGTGTAATTGCGAGAATGTGAGATCGAGTGTGACACAATATATCCGTAAACATGACACCTAGGTGTTAAATAGGTAAATACTTATCTAGACTACTGTTTGACTAGCTTATATCATTAATTCTCTATGACTATCAGACGCGAGTAGTCCTCAGACATTCGCTAAATGTGCTGAGTGTGAGGAATAATTGATGACGAATTCTGTTAGCTATAAGTGCTAGTTCAATACGATTATACAGGGTGAGTAAACTGTAGGAAACGTGCACCCATATTTATAGAAAGAATATTATTTTTTGTTTCGTGTCACAAGCTGGTTAAGAAACATTTTTTTTAACACAGAAAACTTCAATGGTACTTTAAAATACAGTATATTAAATGTCTTTATATACCTTAGAAGTATTTAGAAAAATAGTATCTTTCAGGATCACCTTATTCCAAAATTTACCTTGAACGTAGTCACAGGGCGAAACTACCTGAGCATTTATGAGCGAGCATATATCTTCTTAAAACATTATAAAACTTGTTAATAAAATAAAAATAAATTTGATTTTTTTATTAGTTATTGCAAACATTTTGATAATATAATCTAGTTTTGGTTCAGCTATTCGATTGGAATATAATTTAATATTACTACTGATATAAAAACGTATCCATGCCCGCCCGTCTGCCGCCATAAATCATTATTAATAAATTCTCTTTAAGAGGTGTTGATTCATAACCGCTAGTTAATGTGCATCTCCCACGACATCGGCAGACACTACGCAGAGCGCAATATTTGACGCTTATCGTACTAATGTTATAAAGAGGTAAGTTTTGTTTGTCTGTCTTTTTAAAGTTTCACGCAAAAACTACTGATTGCTTTGGAACTCCTATATTATTTAAGTTTATACTCCTAAATGATTTAGTTTTAGGACGGGTATTAGCTATATTGTTTTAGTTATCTTTGAGACGTACGTGAATTAGTTTACTCTGAGGAAAATTGTCAGTCTTTCAAAACAAATGATATATGTATTTATATAAAATACATCATACGTAGATCTATTCCATAGATAAGATTCAGTTATAATTTTTAAAATTTAAATTTGGAAACTTCAGTTTAATTGAATTGTCAAAAAATATCGCGTTCATTTTAAACGCTTTGTGAAAATAAATATTATATTTGATACTCGCCAATCCCAATTCTTGCATCTCATTGGCGCAAAAAACATCACGAGATAAAACTTAGTTTTACCTGAAGTCGGGACGATAATTAAATAATATACATAAAAGCATGTAAAATTTAACGTTAGGTAAATTTCAGTTTGTTTTCAAATTAAGCAGTTTCATGATAATAATTAAAACTTGTATTGTTACGTTGATATAATAAGGTTTATTATAGTAATTACTTAAATAAATCAACGTTAGGTATTTTATACAAGAATGATAAACACGTATAAACTATGTTTTCTATAAATTTCAATAAAGGCGTAAGTCGTAAGTTTTTCAATTTGAAAACAATCTTTCATTATTGCATTGTGGTTTAGTAACAATCGCGAAACTAATACTCTTCTCGAGATATTTATAAAAGGTAATTCAGCTGTCTTTGCTGTAGCTCTCCGCACACAACACTCTAGATACATACGGATATAGCGTCCATAGAAACGATTCGATCAGCGCGTAGCGTACCACTGCCGTCAGCGTCGCACTACTTCGCACAAGACAACGCTCCGCTGTGACTGCGCGTCGCGTGTTCAGAGACAATATTTATCTCGGTAAATGTATTCACTTATCTGATCTTCCTCGGGAGCTGCTTCGTTGGGAGTTGGACAGCTTCGAGAATAATTTTAGAACAGTCGTTGAGATAATGTACCGAGATTACTGTGAATTGATAATTTTACTTTACTTATAACAACATTTAAATTTGCTCTCTGCACTATGCCATCGATGAGCTTCTTACTTCTTATTAAAGATTAAAAAACACGACGTTGATTCGAGTTAATCGCCATTATTCCCCGTTACACTCGCGCCGCCGGCGACGCACGAAGCAGGACTCGGGAAGTATTGGGGCTAAATGCTTCCTATTTAAGTTATTTATTGGAGACGAGTTCGTAAAGCCGGGGCTGGAATGTCAATTGCACCAATTATAGCGTGCGCCACGCACCGGACGTCCGCCACCCACCGCAGGCTGGCATTCTATGAACCTAGAACTGTTTAATTGAGTCTGATTAAATAGACTACCTTGCCGTATGTTCACATGTACATAGATAAGTAACACACGAAGTTATAATATTAATGGCGTCGATACGAGTGTCGTTTATAGATTTAAATTAGCGCTAAAATGGAGGCGGCAATACAGTGTGGCGTATCATCGCGCCGGTAATCAACGCGTCACCGGTAATCAGCGCTAGTTGCCAGTAATCAGTGTAGTTACTGACGCAGTTGCGTTACAATTGTCGCGGTCCCGCCCATATCCGCCTTTAGCTCTTAAAGCTCAGTCTCTGATGCTTTAAGGAGGCCATTTGACTGATGGTGCTTATTTTTTATTGTGGATAGGAGTTTATTAATATTACATATATTGTTAAATAACCTTAAGATATGTCTATTTACTAGCTACATAGATTATTTAATATAGGAAGGCAGAGAGGCAAATGGGCCACTTAGCGGTGAGTGGCCAGCGGTGCAGCCCGTAGACATTAGCAATGTAAGAAATATTAATCATTGCATTCACAGCCGATGCATCGTGATCCAGGGTCACTAAGACGCTACGTATCTTCACAAGATATCACTGTTTGTCACTTTATAATGATACCTCTAAATACAAACATATATTTCTTAGAGTAACCGACATAATAATGTGTAAAATTTATGTTAAAAAATCTGCAGTTTCGTGTAAGTTAACAACGCAAACACATTAACAATTTGCTTAAAAACTTTAAAAGAGTCATCACGGCCGCCGCGGTAATTACAGGAGATGAGCGCGGCGGTAATCAAATATGAATTACACGCACGCGGCCGGCGGCGCGGAGTGCGTCGCGCGCCGTTATTAACACAGAGTACTCTTAAGGCCGAGAACGTATAACGTTGCAAAAGTTTTTAAGACGAGTAAATAATATTTTCATATATGCTAGAAGAGGTATTCACACATGTCTGTGCTAAAATTTATCATAATATATTTATGTTTAATCAAAGTAATGATGGACCTTTGAAACTCGATTGTAGTTAAGAACATAATAGATACTTGATACAGCGTACATATTAACTCTGAATATTGTTTTAAGGCATCGCTATCGATTTAAAATCTCTTGCAAACAAATAAAAAAATATCATTTTTATAATTACGTAATAAAAAGCTTATATTCATTGTGTGACGAGAGCATTATTACTTATTTTGTGATTATTATATTATTTTGTATTGAAACTTTTATTCATGTATTTATTAAGTAAAAGATCCTGCCCTTAACGCTTCACCCGTTTGAGCGCCGTCACCGGGTAATCGCTGTCAAATCACCGAGGAAAAGTATTAAAATCTCACCGCGACACATCGTCTTATTAATTTTGATACACACATATCAGCCATTATGTCATTTCTTGCAGATATTGAAATATATTTATCGCATCTTTACTTGTGTGTTACACACACAAGAAATTACCAATAAGAACCGAATACCGATGTTCCTGCTTTCTTATGAACGTGTTCGCGACGCAAAGAACACGAATCGATGAAGAGGTTCGATAGTGTGCGTGAGTTCTATACAGCTAGTTTAAATTTATGATATTACAGAATATTCTCAATGCTTCCACTAATGCTTATTGGCTATTCAATAAACTTAACTAATCCGTATCTTATCTATAACCCTGGCAAATGAATGCTAATGTAAATAAATAAGGATTTATAAGGCGGATGTATTTTCAATAGTGACGTTCTTAATTTAATATCAGTATATCGTGCGTATTTAGTTTGATGAAGGAAATGTACTGATTAGGGTTACCGGATATACATTATTATTAAATAATTCGATAGAATAAATTTAGATTCCTAGTCGATGGCATCGCTTGATTTATATTTGTGTATACGACTGGCACTCATCAACGTTAACAGCTATAAATATTTGGCTATATTTGGGATAATAATGAATAACAATCACTATCGTTCGGTGTAATGTGCAAAGACTAGCATTAAAACTCCGGAAAAGTAGTTTATCAAAGTGCCAGATGATATTGAAATGACAGTTTTTGCCTATCTGATGCCACACCATGGCGGCTCGTGGTTTAGGTCACGTGACATACAGACTGAAAATTACGACTTTTAATTTCAATATAATAAATTAATAATGCGCTTTTATGACTCAATATCAAAATATTTAATTATATTTCTACATATATTTTAATTTTTATCAAATCTCATAATTTATTTTTCAGTACCGAAAATATCCTATTTTAAAAGTCTATTTGCATACAAATATTTTAATTTGAACATCATTCGCAAACACAGCATAATCCTATTTATAGTAAATTAGCTCTTAATTAGGTTTTATTGGAGTCGGTTCCGTACAAATATTGAAGTGTTAATAAATAGCTGATACACTATTTCTCACCTTTTCTCTTTAGAATCTACATTCCGAATTAATGGTGGTTTAACACTTTATTAAATGTCGGCAAGAGTTGAATGATGTTATAGAATTTACCCACTATAATCTACAGTCCTTTCATCTCTATTTCTTCAATTAACTCGTAAATTTAAATCAATGGGGTATGAGAGTCCCATAATATTTAACATATTTAAATATCTTGTAGGGTCAGTTTTTATTTTGGCAGCCCTAATTCGGGAAAATTCGCACCGTGTCGAATGGATTACGTCAGACAAATGTGACTAACGTACGAGAATACTATAGGTAACGTATTCTGACGTTTGCCGGTCATTCTGAACTTTATGTCGTGCGCGATAAGAACTACCAGGCTCGGTCTAGATTTGGCCGCGTGTAGTTGCAATTGATAATATCCTGTTTGAAGATAAGCCCTCTATCATGGCTGATAGGAAGCTTGGATTTACACTCGATTGGGCACCTTCGGAGATAAATTATACGATTGTATAGGAAGCCGGCGCTCATCGTCGCGCTGCTCATACTTTATATGTGCGAAATATTGTATTAGGGACTCGCAGTCGCCGTCAAGACGCGTCGTGGCTTCGCAAAAACAAAACAAAACATATTAGCACGTTATACGTTTCAGCACAATACATTTGTTACATTCAAAAATCGAGTATTTAGTGTCGACTTAAAATAATGCCATTCACAGATTAACAGACAACAATCCTCTTTAAAACAAAAGTTTCACAAAGTCCTTTCTTAGTACGACTTAAGATAACGGGACGCAGGCCCTCTCCAAATTTTGACAACACTCACACACTACAATGCGATGTGTCAGTCAGTCGGAAATTGTCATTTATATAAATATAAAGAAAACATGCTTTTAAACCGTAAAAATATACTCGTGTAGTGCTGATAATTGTATATCAGCTACCGAACATTAACGATCTATTTAAGAGATTTTTATGTAGTAGTGAGAAATCTCGGGACTTTCGTTTTACTTAACGCGAAGAAATCAAAATTGGAAACATTAATATAAAGTAATTCTTACAACAAAATAACTTGTACACTGTACGGCCTTACTGACATACATCGACATATAATTACAAACGGACGAAAGTCTAAAACGAAGGGAGAAATATAACGAGATAAAATCAGAACGGTGGCGACGGTCGCGACGGTGCGACGGTGGCGAAGGCAGCGAGGGTCGCGAGGGTCGGCGGAACAATTTATAAAATGAAGCACGAACTCATCGGGAAAGTCGTTCCGAAAGTTTTATCAAAAGACCGTAATTAGATCGCGGAGCGCATTTTTCGTAAACTAAGCTAATGCGATCATCCCCGGGACGGGAGCGCCCCGCTGCGGCCCGAGGCGACGGGCCCACGTCGAAGTACATTTAACGCGATCCCCTAACTCTTAATGTGCAACGTTACGTTTAAATTGCAGTCACATTTCATTTATTTTAGTTTTTTTTAATAGGTTACGGTCCAGTAAGTTGGTCATCTAGCAACAGTAATAAGCCATCTACACAGACACCATTTCGATATCAATTGTCATATTCTTGCGTAGACAAAATTCTGAATGTTATTTTATTTTCAATATTTAGGGTTTATAACTGGATGAAGTTTGGAGGGCGACTAGATCTGATATGGTTAATCTGTATTTAATGTTAACTATTTAGTGTCATAAATAAAATATTAAACAGATACGTATTAAATTCCATACTTCGAGTATGGGATTTAAGGCGTAATGACCCTTAGGCATGTAATTACAATGGCTCTAAGATCATACGAAACGGAATACAGTAATTAGATTGGCGTTGCTTGGTGGTAGAATAGTTTTTTATTTATTGTACAAAACAGATTTTGATAATTTATATTTATTTCCTTATTATCAATGACACGTATTAAGTGTGCATTGTCATGTTAAACAAGTTTAAGTCATACGACTTTATTTATATTGGTACGGACGCTGACCGTCGACATTACATTTATATAGTAAAAGCATTTTACGGGATTAAAAGTAGTCTCTCTATATAAAACAACTGATACAAAAACACAATATACCTAAGATTACAAAATAATTATAGATCATGAACAAGTACTCTTTTTTGATGTAGATTTTTTAAAGTTGAAAACGAGTAAAGCGTATTTTTCAAAATGGATTTTTCAATAAGCTCTGTTAAGGGTAATTGTGACAATTTTGTTAACAGCATTATTGTGATGAATAACTGAGACGTATTGCATTCTATTATATGTAATTTTAAAAAAAGATGTCAGGTTCCAAGTGGAGCATACATAATTTTACCTCGCGAGTGTGTTACCAAGGGCTGTGATAATCGGCAATAAAAGAAGGAAGTTATCTCCACTAACAGAGATACCCTTTACGTAAAAACGCAGAGACAACTGTCCGGTGACGTTGAATCTATTTTTTGTTGCAGTTCACTTCGTTAACTTTCGAAAGTTCGTTTTTTGATGCGTGTGAGGGGGACACTGACTAATGGTGCTTTTGTTCTCCGCAAAGGCTTAATTAATACGTGTCACTAGCTTCTTACAGTTCAACGTTTTTAAATTTTGTGATGTTCTAATCTTCATTGTCGGTTTAAATATTATATTATATTTTAAATTTAATTAAAGTGTAAAATAAATTGGGAATAAGTACTCATTATATTATATCATGTGCGTGTGTGCTATGAATACGGTGTATTGTTATCTGTCGCTATGTGTAGTATAGACTTGTTGACACCAACTATTCTTAGGAATATCCTCCCAAGTTCCCCATACTAGTTATTGAGATAGTTACTCTATTACCAGAAAAAAGCCTGACGAATAAGCACACGTAGTAAAATCATTAAAAAAATTAAACCTTAAATATTTTATAATCTTTAATTAGTCGCTTAAAATATCATATTACTGTTTGTATAAGTACATACTGACATGTTCCCACATATGCGTTAGCGCTATAAAACAGCAATTACTATAATATTTATTAATCAAAAGCACAAAAGAAAATTATCATTTGGCCGGAGCACCCAATTAGCACGCTTAAACCAAAGAACAGTAGTAACCGTTTTGTACATGCCGTGACTACTGAAGCTAAACAAGGACTTATTCACGACTCGTCGCTAAATACTAAGCCGCTGGCGTTGCTTTATTTAATGCAATCGGCACGCCATTACGCTCGCGCCACACCTGGCGCGAAGACAAAGACCCCACCTCATCATGTACACCTAACGACTTTACAGGCTTAAGCGAAACCTCACAGCAAAGTTTTGTAAATATACTGCAAATATAGCTCGAGTTAAGCGCTGCATCAATTAAATACGCATAGTTTCATTCAAATTCAAAACATTTATTACCGGTGCCGTGGCAGAAAGTGTATTATTCTCCTCACTAGACATGTATATTCTGAATGGATCCACTTAATTTATGAATAAAGTTTTCTTTCAAAACAAAATTAATAAAATTACCTCAAATAATATTCGAAAGTTATTCAGTGTTCAACTTTATCAGCAGCTAACAATAACTTCGTTAGTGAACCAAACCTGTTATCGTTAGCGCGTCCGTTGCCAGCTACGGACTAACAAAAACTCAATTACCTAACAGAACTGCATTGGAGAAGTATGACTTTCGTAACACTAAAGTTACTCTAACCCGTTACACGGCTACTTCACCTCCACGTCACGTCAGTTTCGATTCGATCAGATAGTCCCGGTGCTAACTCGAACGCCAGTCTAATTAAATATTTCGTTTGGTAATGAAGCAAAACGTAGCAAACGTAGCAACTATTTAGAGAATTCATTAGCCACAGGGAAAATCGCGAGCAAGGCGAGAACACACGAAATTACAGTTTGCGAGCTGCAATCAGCGAAGTTCGCACCGATCTCACTTTTACAAATTGGTTCGGATTAGGCGTCGTCGAAGAAGTCCAATTACGGGTGCAACGCTGTACTATTACAAATCCGTGTTCTCGTACAGCCAACGACACACGTGAGGTGGGAGATTAAAGAATTGGATATCGAGACGATACAAGATTTTTAATATGAATAAATACGCCGCACATGAGCAACTCGCTCCGTTAAGTAATTCTTGGAGAGTGAAGCTATCAGAGCAATAGTACTCAACTTATTATCGGATTTAAGTAAACCTACGAACAACTGTATTCATTATAAATTATTTTGGTTAGTTTTTAGTCATATCTGTGAACAGACCTTGATAAATTTTCACTTTAGCCGTAAGCCACGGGGCTAAGATGTTATATCCCCCGTGACTGCAAGTACACTGGCTCACTCACACTTCAAACCGGAACTTATCCATAAGCTATGCGAGTTGTGTGGCAGTAGAATAATTTATAAGTGGATGGTTACCCGGACAGGCCTGCATAACGTACTATCATCGGTATAAATAATATTTTATATTAAAATTATTATGATATCCATAGACATATACATGTCGCTGTTAAAATATCGTCCAACATATTTTCGTGATTTAAATAACATGAGATGAAGTGTCTCATTTGTCGAAACGAGAAAAATCTGAAATGATATTACGTTTTACCATTTCCGCTGTTGATTGTACGCGACGCGCCCGCCTCGAGGGACGAAGGGTTATTGATGAGTAGCGTTATTCTAGGTGCTGGCAGTTCGCACTCGTTCGCCACGGGTTTGTTATGTGTGAGGGCGCGGACACACATCATTTTATTTAATACATTGTAACAAATGTATATATTATGAATGCTTCTTCATCTAACATTTAAAACTGAGCTGTGTATATTTTGGCTCAAGTCCATTTCCTTCCTCTTATAACAACATGTACGTGAATACCTCCACGCTGAACCGATTCGATGTGAGCATTATATCGGCTTACCTGAAACAATACATTCAACATTAACATAATTCCAATATTTCAAAATAATCTTCCACGGTCGGAAACAAAAACATAAATGAAAGATAATTATTGAGAACATTTCGGACGAGATGCAAAGACATTTCTACAAAAAGCGATGTAACCGAAACATTTAATCCTTTGAAATCTTTTCCCCGCTTTGTCGCGGACGTCTAATTGCAGTCGAGAAAAACTGAAGTCTAGATTAAAATGTGCAATTACGAAATATGTCATTCTAAATTGTATTATAACGTCGAAAATTTAAAGTCCATTTTCAGTTAAATTGACATACCGAGTAAGTTTTACAAATGCGCGAAGGTTTTTCAAGCAATTAAATGCAGCGGGTCATATTTGAGTTTGAAAGTTGCGTAAAAATTAGCCAATTCTTTTAAATATTTTGACGACAGCGTTTAAATATTTCCAGACATAAAGAATTATAATTTTTTAGAATTTAATTTAATAGTTTTTTTGTGGTTTTTTTTTTTAATTATCTATTTTATTAACACAATATTTCTTTAATTATTATAAAAATATTGTAAGAAGAAGGCTTTTGAAGGCATAAACATTTTAGGTGAGATTTAGAAAGGAAACTTTCTTAGTGTATTAGTCAATACGGCGCAGAAATAAGTAATAAGTAAGTTCTCCAACTATATCTTATTTATACAGACAGACATAGCGTGCCATGGCAACTGCCTCCTGGCCGTTTTCAAAAGCTGAAAGGTGCCACGAGGAAACCTTTGTTTTGGCCATTATTAAATTTTTTATCACAAACATTATTGTATTATATTTACCAAATAATCATTATATTTGCCAAATATTTTAATAATCGGATAGCATTGTTTTAAAATTCGAAAGACATATTTGTCTTATACTTTTCACTACAGAATTTGATGTCGGTTCTTCTCGATAGAAGCTACATTCCGAATCGTGCTTTTTAATATAATTCAGTAAACTGACGATTCTAAAGTGTCTGTGCAAAGCCTACTTAAAAAGTATATTTTGATATGATTTATTTTGGCTCAATTACGGCTAAATAAGTGGAGTGCTTGTAAAAACATCACTAAACACAGTATTGAACGTCAAACACCTGTTAAGTAAATTGAATAACGTTAGTTTTCGTTGTCAGCGGCACAGCGCTCAGCCGCCAGTTCGTCGATGAGTCTGAAACAGCCCCGGTCGCAGTCGCGTGTATAATGTGAAATGATTTTATAGTCCCGACTGAAAAGTTGATGTCGTAAAATTTAATGGCCGATGAAATGTATTCCGCCATGGAGCCATGGTCGCCATAAAAGAGGTGATCTGTCCCCTGAATTCATAAAATTATAACTTTGTTATATTTTAACTTAATATGGTTATCGTAATGTACTTTGTTGTCATTTTTTTATACTTTGATCATCCTTATCAGCGTGATTTGATTTATAATTTTAGTTTGATGCT
This sequence comes from Vanessa tameamea, assembly GCF_037043105.1. Classification (NCBI taxonomy): domain Eukaryota; kingdom Metazoa; phylum Arthropoda; class Insecta; order Lepidoptera; family Nymphalidae; genus Vanessa; species Vanessa tameamea. The sequence goes on along the minus strand of NC_087320.1, from coordinate 12,786,866 downwards.
TAAAATAAAATAAATGATGTACTAATCTAAATGACGGCGTCACTGGAGCTTATTTTATGAAAAACAAATAAATTTGTTTTGTAACTCAACGGCACGTGTAATGGATGAACATTGAACAAACCAAAGCTATATTACTGAGTTACCTTAATATTAAATATAAAATATTATAATATTAAATGTTTCATAAATTTCAATGGAAGCGAATATTACATTCAATTAGTTTTTTGTAATTCTGTAAATTGTTTACACGATTCAAAAGTAGTACTTGTATAAGGAGTGTTTCGGTTTATTTTTTAATCGTAATGGTTCACATATTGTTGTTGGTAACGGTTTCTATCTGTTATGAGGGAGTTTATACGACACAAAGTATCTTTAAATGCAAAGTCTAGTTAACATCTATCTATATTCAGTATGAAAACATAGCGCTTATTTATTAATTATCAAAAACCACAAATTTTCAGTCAATCTGTTAATGAGAGAGCGAACAGTAAATGTGAACATTTTCAAACATCACACGCAAAGTGCCCTTCGTGCCATCGTTCTAATTAAAAGGGCTGATATTGGAACAAACAACGCTAACTAGCACTGAGGCACATCATGACAGAGATGCGGGCAAAGGGTTTCATTATCATTAGACGAGAGCTAACTTACTGGAGATGATCATTAAGAGATTAATTTTAGGCGTTTCGAGTGAAGTAATTACATTTTCAGTCACAAAAGTTGACTACCAATAGTGCAACGCGTTTTTAAATCTTAATTTTGCATTAGCAGCAGCAAATATATGCTGAAAATTAATTGAACTCTTTTAGGTTTTATTTCTGATATAATAATTGAAGGAATTCTCTATCAACTTTTGAGTATCGTGAAAGAAATGTGTCGTGCAAGCTTATCGGCGTTTGTAACGCCTCATCAATTTATTCTACGCTCTCAATAATCAGAAATTACAGTCTCCACACATAACACGTTAAGGGCTAGTGGAGGAGATTCGCTGGTGAATGGTGGCCCATTAGCGCCTTTGCATATCAATTATAAACAGAAAAAGCCTAAATAAACCTAGCATTTGAAACAGACTCTTATTAATTTCAGTAGTATATATAACACGGAAATAAAGAAGCAAATGTTCGAGTATTTCTTGAGATAACAAATAGCTATTCACGAACAAAATAACAAGATACAATTTACGAGAGTCATAATCAAATGGAATGAAGTGCTTCACTATATTTAAAGACAAGATGGTTGTCATATTTCATACTAATAAGATGGACAGAAAAGGATGACAGTTAATTAAATACCAAATAAGTAGAGCGACTTTATGGGGCGTATATTTTAAGTCGGTTCGTCTGGAGTACGTCGGACAGACGTAAATTGGACGTTCAGTGCTGCGTAGGCATTCGAGCTGGCTATAATTAAGATTCAACGTTTGAACGGCGTTTTGGAAGAATATAGTTGATTTTCATTTTTGAATTTACTGCTAAATTTTCTATTCAAGTACGGAGAAACTTTTCGACGTAAATTAATCTTTGTTACGGACATAAATTGTAAATGGTAATGCGAACAGAAGTAGACAATACTGTTCTGAATTACTTTTATTGTATTTGCGACGTTACAAAACATTAATAAATAGTAATACATTATTTAGTAGATGATATTAAAGTGTAGAGTTAGAATCATTTGATAATTATAACAGTAGTTAATCTTATTTAATTCATATAAATAATAATAAGGCGCTGTCAATAACATTATTTTTTTATGATCTGAAAGTGCTTGTAAGTACCTACTTGAATAAAATATATTTTGATTTGAGTGCTCCGCAATCTATTAATTAATTGTACAAAGTAACGGACGTAAATATCTTACTTGTGAGAGAACGTTTGTCCATCCAGATCCATCCGAGTCGCGTGTACTGCTAGGGCTTTGGTATCTCCTTAATTATATCTGTATCGCTCTCAAGATAAAGCTTAAATAGATGAAGTGATATCCACCCGAAAAGTCCTCGCCTCAAACTTTCAAGCGACATTTACTAGAAAATTGCGATTATTCCGTCAAGTGACTTACTATTCGATTAATAACAGCTGTTCAAATGGCAGATACATGATATAGAAAAATCTTATAAGTGTCAAAAGACAGAACTAAAAATAATTAGAACAACATCCCATCAAAAACATAAATGTAAAAATGAGAGCCAAGTCCAATATTATGATATATACCTTGGTTGTTGACTTCAACGACAAAAGAAGTGAGATCTAAATGGGTGCCAAGTTCAATGGTCCTTCCTTAAATTATTTATAACTACATAAAATATCATTTCTTCTTATAACTTAGGATAATATATTGTTGCCTGAGGTCTGTCTTGCCTCTCACTCGGACACGTCCGCGTCAAGGTTTTATGGCAACGCTCCTATCCCGCTGCTCCGGCGTAGCGTGGCGCGCCGTGTACCGAAATGCCTATTATTATTATTTTTTTAAAGTATAATGAGTTTGCACCATTGATATGCGCTAAATGCCAGTTAATAACGTAATAAATACGATAGTCGACTATACTCATAAGTACTAAAACGGAAATATTTGGATTTAAAAAAATTAAGGGTGGTATTCAACTCGTTATATGTTCACGTGAAGACCTTAAAATCCACATTAAGACCGGCTGTCATAAGTTTTGATTGCTGGTTCTTACATCATTTTTTTTTTACAGTTATTACAGGAACTAAGTATATAAGTGTTCCTAATAGACCCAATAAAATGAATAATTATAATAAAATGATAAAAATTTACCAGTTTCAGATTTTTTCCTTTGTATTGGCCTAATTATCTACCTGCATACCAAATGTGAACTTTCTAGGTCACCTGGAAGTAGGTTATAGTTTAGATCTATAGCTCAGTCAGTGATAAAAATGACGATTTTTAGACTTTAATATCTAAATAACTGTTTAAGATGCGTTTATGAAATTTGGAACACACATGTATCTCTCGAGTTTCAATATATGAACCAAATTTGACACGTTTATGTCAAATAGTTTTTGAATTATGAGGAGGTCAAAAGTGGCTCCAAATGGTTCGTGTAATATTACACACGGTGCTGCTCGCCAGTTCTGTTACTTGAACTTGGCTGACACGCTACCGCGTGTCTAGATACTATATGTTGCGTTGTTTGTATAGTCTGACTAAGCCGCCTTCTTATGCCAATTGATTCTGTGAGATCGACTGCGCCGTTTTGCAATTTAGCACAACGAAACCCAGAATTAAATTTATCTTATTCAGAATTCAGAAAGTATTTTTCATTCAAATATAATTATCGGTATCGCTACTATTCTATGCGCTCGCGCATCATTCATTACACTGAGTTAAAACTTTGTACAGTTGCTATTGAGCGTTGTTGGCTCCTCCTAATTGGCTGACGCTGATCTAGGAAATGGCGTCACCACATACCTCTCGGGCATTTTCTCACAGACTAGATCTCACCTAAGAGGTTAAGGTCTTCCGTGTGAAGTTTTCTGGCATTGTTCCTCCATCGGATAGTGATATTTGTACGTGAACGTATTTAATAGTTACAGGTTAAAAAAATAGATGTCAAATATATTTTTGTGATATATGTTATTCGGGTTGCTATGGGAAACATCCTTCTTAGCAATAAACTAACAAGCAATTGAACGTGTTTTTCTATTATCCACAAACATCTCACTTTTATTTTACAACAATTTATTTTGTAATTTATTATTCCCCACGTGAGACCCGTCAACAGTTCTGTTACGAGTAAGCCGGATTATTACCCGAGTTTTGATAATCTTCACGCCTCATTATCACGATGTATGTATCATGGTGTGGCGCGGGCGCGATAGTTGGCCTTTATAATACGTTAAATATTTACCACTTTTCGAGATACACACGCTGTTCATAATTAATTAACTAATTAAATTTATGGTCGATAAATTTATTTTTATCGTTAGTAATGTCTAACGTTTTAAGCCAGAGAATGTATAAATAAATTCTGTAATTTAATTTTAAGTCTCATAAACATTTCATTCCTTTTATAATCAAATAAATTATCATTTTAATTTAGTTTTTTATAACAAGCGAAGTTTGATTTTCAAGCAATCACTAATGTTGTTAGTACATTGTCAATTGAATGTTAAAATTTTGTTAGGAGTAAGACAATAGCGGACAGGTTGCGAATTGGACATCGTTGACTGACCATAAAATATCACACCATACCATAAATAGAATAAATGTTTATGTTTGGTAAAATATTATGAGACCTGAGTATTTTATTTATCATCCCATTCTTCTATATACATATAAACCTTTCTTACGATATCTTATTATTAGAATGGTATGCGCGTTGAAACACGCAGTTGGTGCCTAAAGGTCCTGTCATACACACGTACTTGGCAACGAGAAGTCCTATATAATTGTTTACAAGACAATTTAAACAGGCTTTGCAACCCCGGCTGAGTTAGTATCTGACAAAAACATTATAAGTTAGAACGACATTAACTCATACTGAGCTCATAAAGCGAAAGTCACCGTTCAGCCGCAAGCGAACTCTGTACTTAATTGCTGCGAAAAGTACCACTTAATGATAAGCGACCACGGACAAAAGACGCGCCCCCAAACTCCACTTTACGCGAGTATATTCTTATGGAATAAGCGATCGCGAATATACATAAAACTTCTTACAATGTAATATTTAAATGATTATTGATCAACAAGATATAATCGGTTGTATTGTAATACGCCAAGCATTTATTGCGGAAAACGGCACTTCATAAACGGCGATGGAGTACGAATTGAGTGCGCAAAACCATGAATGGAGTATTTCAGTTTTAAGTCATAAGCGATAACTAAAATATAGGCTCGCCACAGAATAGCTGTGATCTGATTTTCTCTCCCGCACGTCAATGTTTTTTTTTTCTTTGTATATAGTATAAGTAGGCAAACGGCCAATCCTGATGGTAAGTAGTTACCATTACCGTAGTAGTAGTAATAGTTACCTCTGGACGTGCGCGCTTTAAGACGAACATCGCTAATGCACTTAAGACGTTTTGGAATTAAAGGAAAGGAAGTTTTTTTTATAGATAGAAAATTAATATTATATTTATAGACATTTTATTGGCAATATCAGGATTGTTCGAGATAAGTGGGCGTATATTCAAACGATTTTATATGAACGATCCACAAATTTAGTTAGTTTTTAATTAAACAAATCAATTATACAGATATATTCACAATAGTCATCAATATCGATTCGTTAATAAATCATTTACAAAAACACGCATAAATCACTGAATCTATTACAAAGGAATAAAGATAATTTTGGAAAATAGCGATTCGTCGCATATGTGGTGCGCGGGAAATCTTGAATGTAACTGTCGATTCAAGATGGCTGCCGCGCCACCATCGACGCGACGCTTCACTAGAGCGCCGTTCAACTCCCATTGACACTCTTTTCCAGCCAGTATGAATAAACAAGATGGCGCATCATGCGCCGTCATATTCTTTACTTTAATACATAATTGAAATAATAATACTATTGTGTGGTAATTATCTTAAATTTATGTTATTTGTTATTTTTAAACCTTAAAACAGCTGCTGTAATTTATGGATACGGTTCAATATTAATAATTATAGTCAGAGTTGTCTTTAAAAATCTTAAATATGAACGCTTTTCATACAACAACCTTTCATTTTGAATGAAAGGCAAACCTTCCACGAATAAATAATGAATGTAAATATGTAACGCAATCTTAGTAACGATCACTGCAAACCGCTCTAAGCCGCGCTCTTGCACCAGGAACCCTTAACTGGCTTACGTCGTACTCACTGTGGAATGAGCGAGGATTTAATTATGAAATTATTTACTGTACGACGCACAATACTAACCGCGATCGCAGATAAAGACGGTTTGACGTTGAATTACTCGAGAGATTCTGTTAACGATCGAAATGAGTTTTGCTCATCTTCCAGACATTTACTCATTGTTCGGGAAAGTGACTCGATTTGAATATTATTTGCACATTTAGACTTTAAGGAGGCAAGTTGAAAGCGCTTCAAGACAATTAAGCTGTTAATGAAAGTATATATTCATTATATAGGTACATACTCGTACGACTGAGCCCCCTCAGCACGTTTAAGAGGAAAAATTGTAAATGTTATCAGAATGAGACGATATTGGCTCCCACATCACGCATGAGATTAACATCAATATTAGATACCGCGTATCGTCGCACGCGAGGCGGGAGGAGGGGGGGGGGGGGGGGGGGGCGCGACGTATAAATTACGTAGAACGAGTATGAATTACGAGGCAAGCTACGTGATAGTGGATCCAATGATTTATTGATGCGGGAGCCGCGGATCTTGTAGGAGTTCATATTACAGTCGATTTATCTGATTCAATTTCACGATAAGTGAATGCTAGCTAAACAGCTGCTATAATTTAATTAGTACGTCTATAAACATAATAGAAGATTAATGTCAAAATCCATAATGACCTCTGTATCATTTGTGCCTCAATGTCTTCCTACCGGTGGTAGTTCAACCCGCTAATATTTTATATTGCTGTTTTGAACCTAATTTATTTTTATAAATAAAGTTCATAGATAGTAATTTGATTCGAATTTGAATTGTCATTGGCTGCTGACCGCTGATGTTACAAAGGCAACCAATAAGCGTTCAGTATTTAGTCACACAAATTTACTCATCATTTCAGAAACTGGCGGTTAATGTTTAGGTCAATTACACGCTCGAGGAAACAGGTAAACTATTTAATTTACAACTGGCAACTTGTCTCCGTGACTCAAGACATACGAGCTTTCTACGAGGTACCATTAATTATTAAGAACATACAGTTATTGACCACAATACAATTTCATTCCACCATTACTCACCTATGTTCCTATCGTGGGCTTAGAGTATAACTCGCCACTATTTATCTTGCTAATTCATTGGTTTATTATGATCTAGATCACGATCGTTAACTCGATGCGCAATAAAATTAGCATTATTTATTATTATTATATTACAGTTTTAGACATTCTGAACATTATAATGAACAAGTACTAATATAAGGCTTTCAAATATTATGACATTTTCAAGACGACAGGTCCGATCTTAGAAATTTATATGATGTTTTGATTTGCTTAGAAGAATACCGTCCTTGAATCGTCGACCTACGATTCGATTAGTTTTATAGAATAAACTTACTTATAACTTCACGTAGTTATATATCGAAAAAAATATAGAATAAGTGAGTAACAGGGCCATCAATGTCCACCGCATTGAAGTAAAACGGACCAGAACGGACTGATACGGAGCTTAATCCAGCACACTGCACCGCACCGGATTAGACAATGCATATATCTTAGGTTCGCTTCGGCCACGAGCTGGTTTCATCACAATGTTTTTCTTGGCCGATGAGCACGAGTTGAATTAGCAGAGAAGCTGAATTAAACTCTTAAGTTTTGAAATACCTTTGAATAAGATTTATACATTATCACTGAAGTCAAAAAATGTACGTAATACCAAATTCGATTTGAAAATATTTTACGATATTCTAGTGTCTCATTCTGCAGCCCGACATATATACTCCCTATATTAATATTATACATACGAAAGTAACTCCTTCTGTCTATCTGTCGCTCTTTGACGGTCAAACCACTGAACTGAATTCCATGAAATTTGATATTAAGCAAGCTTAAGCCCCAAGAAAGGACATAGAACTACATTTTTATGCTTAACACCTGACGATTACCCGTAAAACGTGAGTTAAGCCGCGGGCGTCAACTAGAATGTATAATAAATGTGTTACTGAAATATAATAATGAGCCGCCTTATATATTATGAGCCGAGATGGCCCAGTGGTTAGAACGCGTGCATCTTAACCGATGATTTCGGGTTCAAACCCAGGCAGGCACAATTAATTTTCATGTGCTTAATTTGTGTTTATAATTCATCTCGTGCTCGGCGGTGAACGAAAACATCGTGAGGAAACCTGCTTGTGTCTAATTTCAACGAAATTCTGCCACATGTGTATTCCACCAACCCGCATTGGAGCAGCGTGGTGGGATATGCTCCAAACCTTCTCCTCAAAGGGAGAGGAGGCCTTAGCCCAGCAGTGGCAAATTTATAGGCCGTTAATGTGCAATGTATTAGTAAGTTTAGTTAAAAATAATCCATTAAAATCAAGCTATGCGTATATAATGTAAAAGATCACGTAAACCTTGTGTCATAGTGAATACAGTTGAGCGTACCAGATTATCTTGTCACCAAAATCAAGAGTGAGTGCAAAATTTAAATTAAATCGTTTCGAGGGAAATGTCTTCTAATTCAGCTGCATGATTTGAAACACACTTACGGGTCTTTACCCGTAGGGGCATGTCTCTTCACAAACGCTAATTATTATTATCGAATATGAAGTAAAGACGTTTAATGTGTATTTATTCTATCGTATAAAAAATCACCAGAGGCAGCCGTACCTACAGTACAGGCCTAGCTAGCCTATTAAAAAATCCCACGAATATTCAATGGTTACTAAAGTAAAGTGTTATAAATAACAAGTAAGTTTTATTTTCCGACTTTATATTACGGATTAACTTCTTGGATAAGATTTCTCACTAAAAGATACATTTAAAATATTGATTACAGCATCATTTCACCGGGCAGCGGCGGTTACGTGTGAACAATACAAATGAGCGGGGAGGCTGCGGCGCGACGCGATGCGATTTATCGCAATAGTTCGTCGACTGAATCAGAATCATTTCCGCAGCATTCGGGAAGTTGTAAACTTGATCGGCAGCCATTTGTCAGGTTCGCCGCAGATTTGAATCCGTTTTTATCTCCCTCTATATATATTTTATGGCGCGTTTATATTATTAATGCGATGACAATAACTCGCAGTGAGAATTTATTATCGCCGTTTGAACGAACGAACTAACGTGTTATGATCAAACTTAATCGTTTTTTTTTAATACACAGTCGACAGACTCAATGAACAAATTCTATGACATTTACTTAAATGTAAACTTATGATTGACATTTTGTACGCGATTGTAAGCGAGCTGACAAGGTTATAAAATACTAATATTCTTCACTTAAAATTTAAAATGTTGTAAATATACATATATATTTATATCAAAGACAGGTTCTATTTAATAGAAAACTAAACATTTTTCTACCATGTTAATAAAAATAAACAGTAATAATACGAGTACGAGACAGGTAATCATTCAGAAAAAAATAATACACAAAGAAAAAATAAATATTTCCATAGACTACTAACCGAAATACTCGTAAGTTGCTAATCTTAGCAAAAAATGTATAATCTCAATGGAATGCCACCAGTTTTAATTCACTTCTCACCATCTGCAAACTCGAGCCGGCGAACAACAGAGATACCATCGGAGAGGGTGATAACATCTCCATAACTGGCAGCTGTTGCGTAACAATAGATCACTGATAGTGTTCAGGTGCGAACCGCCCGTCTGGTCGTGTATTGTTATGTACTGCGAACGTCTCACTACAAATCTGATTAAGAGGAAATACGAAGAAGGTTTCGAAGAAGGCTACAATTAGCACCGAAGTTTCTTATTTAACCGGTAATTCTAAGAAGTAATAAATATCACAACTTTTATGTGAACGTTTATCTAAATTATGTTTCTCGTTTGGATAATGTCTTGAATGATCTTAATCTTCTTTTTCACTGATTAAATCCATCGTAGCTTTTCGTGTCAGTTGAAGTGTTTCTAAAGAAGAGCAGTGGTGTAGATCTATAAATACGAGTTATGAGTGGTTAGACATAATCCCCTCAATGAGCTACGAGTGCCCATTCAGCACGCCGCACGAGTTCTGCATGAGGATTATCTGCCTTTAACGTCCCGGAACCCGTTCCTATAATTGATAGAAAACTTGTTACAGTTTCAAAAGGGGATTCCAATGTATTGAATGGTGGGAGTAATGACATCGACAAGATTGATAATGTGATATCGTTTGTTGAGAATATTGCAACTGGATTTAGATATATATATATATATAATTTATTTATCGATATTTGGCAATACTGAGAAAAATACTGAATTTACTCACCGTATTTTAATTCTTTAATAAGTGAAATTAAATGTTATTTATTAACTCAATAGCTGGTTACTTTAGAAATGGACGTTGAAAAGGGTTTCACATTGAAAGGCTGAAAATCTATTTAACTGTCAAAAATACGCGAGAATTCGAACTTTTGGTAAAAGTTTGGGTTTGGTCAAAGTTTGGAAATTAGGGCCGCTTGGGATCATCGATCACTTTTATCGAGGGGTGAGAAAATGCGGGGTTATTTAGTAAACAGAATTAAGAAGTGTTTATTCTTATTAAATAAGTTGTTTTCTTGCAGTTACTTTCTCATAACCGTTAACCAAGCCAGTGCAATCAAGGGGCGTTTTATGCTCACATATATGTATAAATAATTTGAACTTCACTTCACAAAATGGCATCGAGACTAAGAGTCTTAAGATTCCCAAAAATATGTGATAGACTACATCATTTTACCGGAAACAAAACATGTCAGACATATTATAATGCTATGTTGCTTATTAAAAACCAAAAAAAAAATCATAGAAAATTTTGAAATTAATATTCATATTTAAATGAATTGTTATTCATTGGCTCTCTGCCTTTATAAGTAGCTTCGAATATATAATTTAAAGCTGTAGCAATCTATAAACTGAAAGATATCATACAATGGCATCACAAAAATTACCGGAATTTAATACATTAATTCTAATTGGTGCTAACGAGAGCGATTCGGAGCCCGGATGGATCTATATTACTGGTACGTGACCAGATTTTGATAGAACGTTTCCTAATCGAACGAAACGCTGCAGTAATATCGAAGCTCTGAATATTTTATTTAAAAGAATACATTTTTTGATACGACGTTCAAATATAGAAAGAGTAAATTAAAAAGCTCATTACCTACCTACCTTTAACTTGAAAATAAATTAAATGAAACGGCTTTAATAATAGCGCCACGTGATCCAGAAGTTGATGATTACGCTTCGAATTATAAAATACAGCAACACATTTCGTATACGTCTAGATTCTTGAATGTTAACAATAATAATCATTGGTACAAGGTGTCTTAATATTAAATCGGTTATTTTTTCAATTAGTTATTATACCAACAAAATATATTATTATAAAAAGACCAATAAATCTATTTGAAGTAAAATTTTAGCGCTTGTGATTCGCTGGAAAACTTGTATAATGAAATTTTGGCGTATTTGTATACACCACATAGGTATTGCTAAATGTGATATGTTACAAGTATTAACCTTTTCCCAGCGGTGGGACATTTACAGACTATGATCTACTTTTTCATTTACGCGCGTCTCAATTTTTGATCGCGTTGTGTGTATGAATAATAAAGTGCGGTTCAAATATAAAATATCTTAAATTGTAAAACGCTTCTCAATTCCGCAGATGATTAGGAGAAATGAAGGCGCTGTATTAATCGCGGTACGTGACCTGCAGACAAACGGCCGAACTCTTGAACATTAATACCACGACACAACCCACATTTCATTTGAAATATTTTGAGAATTTAACGTAATTTACACGCTAATTTCGGCAGCTATTCCTTAAGTTATATGAATAAATTCGGTTATAAGATTTATTTAAATGAAGTTTTTAATCGTTTATATAAAACTGTTGTATAAACTCCAGGTTTGTATCCTGAGTTGGGCCAATACAAAGCTATTGACTTTTTCTATCAAGATTACATTAAGTAATTACTTGGCAATATTACACTCCAGCACCGAGTCGCGTCCCTTCCGCTTATGGAGTAACGCAATAGATATTACGATTGTGGTTGCACACATTTGCACGCTTGCGTTTACATCTTCTGTGCAGATTGCTAGTTCATAAAATTGACAACCGTAGCTAAAATTCGAAAAAGGAGGACATTATTATTCCAATCGACTTAATTGTGATCGAGTCATTGTAAAGTAGGCGACGTTTATTTCCCAATAGGACAGGAAATATCAAAACATTTAACAGTCGAATAAAGATGTCAAATAAATCACTGTTCAAGAGTAACGCGTCGCCAATAAACTTGCATGACGTTTCGAAAATGTGACACCACCTGCCGCCCACGACCGAGGTGACAGAGAACGTTCCGCCGAAAATGAAGATAACGTGGCGCTCGCTAGCTGTGATACTAAATCATATGTGATGAAACCCTCCCACGCGAGACGGCAAAAGCGGTCGAAAGTAACCTCTGATACTCTATAATATTTACATATTTCATAAGCAACACAGTCTCTTTACAAATGATTCCCTCGCCCCGGACTAAGCACTGCTAATATTAAGGATTTATTCAACATATGTTTTTTTTTCTAAATAATACACAGACATTACATATTACTATCAGAATCCACCCACGCAGTCTCTCCGCTCGACTCACCCCACGTCGTTTTACTCAAAACTTCTTGTAATATTTCTAACACTACATACTGGTGTAAATTTCAAAGAAGCAACTTATATTTTTAACTACCCACAAACTCTATATTATAATGTTTTTTATAGTTTCTGAAAAACCCTAAGATTATTAAAATGTACATAATGTGAATAAAAGTTACATTAAATACCTTCGAGTAAATGGTGATACATTTAAGTGAATAGATTCGATCAAGACCGTCATGTGTGTGTGCGGTCGCTCCACCGTATTAGTTGCGAGTGGACGAGCCGGCGTCTGCAGCAATCGGCAATGCGTGCTCGATGCGGCGCGGGTGCTACGCGCGCCGGAGGTTGCACGCACGGCTGCGTCGTAGATACGAACCCTAGCATTAAGATATCATTCCGATGCTTTATATCGATACGACCGATAGAGTCGTTCGATTTGACTGCCTTAAAGGTCTATGGGTGAGTCAGTTCATCTGCAGAGTATGTGGACCAGAGTTGAACAAGTAATAAGTTCTGAGTTTGTAACAAATTTTCATTAATAAGATTAAGACAATTGACGATGTTATTCCCGTGTCTCGGAAACCACGTAAACTCCCGTTATATCGGATTAAGAAAATCAGTGTTTAGACATTGTGATTTATGGATTCTGCTACGCTATTAAATAGTCTTCGTTGAGAATAGCAGCCATTAGCCAAATCGGTCAAGAGACCATAATCATTGTCTACGATATCAAAATAATGCTGTAAGTTACATTTAGGGCTGTAAAATTTTATGGTTTTCATTCAGCAAAGTTTCATTAAATTCAATTGTTGGCTTCATAGAATAATGTTTTCGTATTGTCGTATTATTATGAGATATGATACGTCAGAGTTCACTGACTACACAGGGTTAATAAGTGGAACGATTTTTCCAATAAACATCGAAAAAAGAATAACTTCGCTGACTTTTTTTGCCAGTTCAGTGTATATTCTTAACTTCGATATTAAATTATTTTTTGATTAAACGCCAATATCAACTATACGAAACTAATTTGAAACACAACGAATATATACAATGAAAATACAGTCGTAATTAATTTGAATTAAAATGTACATAAAATATATGGACAGGAATAAATTATTATTTTATCTGTTAGATAAGTGATTTCCTTAAGCTAAAATTTAACGCCACCGGCACAAGGCGTGAGCTTAGCTTTCCCAATTAGGCGCAACGCGGAGCCCACCGCGACACCGCACGAATCAGTCTCTATATTATTTATCGTCTAATTGCATACAATGTATTTCTCACATTGCATATAATTTACCTCGAAGCGATAGCATAGTATAGCAAATTTACCAGTATTCTTATACAGGCTGATTCTTAAATGTTCTATTCGGCCATATTCGGTATTCTCTTTAGGTATAAAACAATGTTTAAAGGAACACTGCAACTTACGCAGACTGAAACGGGATGATTAGATTTTTGAAAGTCTATTTTCATTAATCTCATAATTTCATTTTGGCAAAAACACACCCGTGTTAACGATTCGTCATAAAAAAACAAAAGATAAATGGTGTTGCCATTTATAAATAAAAAGAAAGTAGTCAATTACTATACGAAATTTGTGTTTTCAGCTTTGGCTATCGACGCACACTGCGACTTCACCCTGTATAGCGAGCGTGAGATATGAACTAAGCTTTGCAACCAATTAAGCACAGCTATCTCGTAATGCGGCGCTATAAAATAGCAAATGCCTAATCGTTAAGAACAATATATTCCTTTTGTTAGATAAATTGAGAAGTAATAAACAGCAGTAATCTCTCAGGGCGCCGATAGCGAGGGACGAGGGGCGGGAGATACTACCGATGCATCACTACCAATTTAGTACCTTGTAATGAAGAAGAAGCAATACGTTTAATTAACTATAATATTTGTAATTAATCAATGCCTCAATAGTCTAGTGGCTAGGTCTAAGGCCGCAAATGACGAGGTCTTGGTTTCAAACCCAAGATTGAGCTGATAAAAATTTATTGGGTTTTCTCATCGAAAAATTCTCAATAAGAACCCGGAGTCTAGAAATTGGAAGTGTACATACTTTCGTGCTTCCCATCCCGCGCTCTCCGTAAAGCCGTTGGTCCTGCGCCTGTACACTTTTGGGTCGTATCGGATATGTTACATTATTATGCATATGACTTATGAGAGGGGGGAATATAGAATAAGTAAACTGGCTGAACAGTCCATTAGTAAGCTTACAATGCTGCAGATCCCGAGGTTTTGGGTACCAACTCCAGATTAGACCAACAGAATGTTTATTGGTAGCAGATTTATGAAATTGACGGTACATCGACAATCCTGTTCTGTTGGATCTTTGTCTTATGCTTCAACTATAGTATCGGCTTGCCGCCTTACCGGAGTATGAGGGCGAGGGAGTAGAAAGTGCACATGTGTTTACTTATAAAATATAATTCATTTGGCAGTATAATGTTATATAATATAAAATTATTCTGCCAAAGTGGCCAAAATTCTTTCAGGAGAACATTATTATCAATTGCAAGCAATTAATTTCTCATTAAACAGAATTTCTTTTATTGCGATTTCCGATTAAGTTATAAGCTAAGCCAGTGCAAACCTTTACCACACGACAAGTCGTGCAATAATTATAACAAATTAAAAAATTTTTAGTTTTGTTTGGGTGGGTTAATAATTTACTAACGGTTTTACACGATGCGCATTAGTAATTTAAACATTGCATTCATTTATACTGTAAAAAATCTGCACAACATAGTCTTTACTGACTCTTGTCCAAAACAAAGGGGATATTTAAAAGTTTTTAATTTAGAACAGATCAGCAAAAGACGCTTAACTTGTAAGAGATCTCTTCATCCTTAGAACTGTTAGACTACTTCTCCTATTGTTAGCAGAACATTATAATGTCCGCATTATACGTCAGTTTCGAAATCTTAGCGACCTATAATGTAATGCTTACCTTATTCGTTTGTCTCGTTATCTCAACCCTTCTGAAGAACAAGGCCACTGAGTCGAAGTCGATACTGAAGTGAAATACGAGAATGTTAGTGATAAGAATTGAATTAAACTTATCATTCGTGGACATTACAGAGAACATGGTCACCGCGGTTGTAGTGGTGATAGCGCTGTGTAAGTAGTAAAATAACAGCCTGTATGATTTCCGAGCAACGGTGTCCTTTTGAGAAGAGTTATGAACTTTCAAAAGACAAGTAAAGATTTTCTGTGGTTGTTGTCCTTTACGTCGAGCACGAGACGAATCGAAAAACAGAAATTGAGTCGTGTTTATAGTAATTTAGTGGAAATTATTGAGGTTGAATGCGAATGTTTTTCTAATATGTAGTAATCGAGCACTGACTCTCCGTTTCGCGTTCACGTTTTGCTATATAATAACGATTCGATTACCTTTGTGGAGCACACCAGAAGCAAGTATCGGATAATCAATTTTAATTAAGGTTCCATGGCCCTAATCCATTACGGCAGAACTTTAGCGTCACGAACAGGTAATAAGAAATCTTCACACCTACATCGTGCGAGCCACAAGCAGTCTAATTAAAGCCTGGCTTATCTCAGCTGAGAAATAGTGGCCAATGAGAAGATAGCCTATCTCTGGTAATTGCTAGCTTGACCTGTTAAAACGACGGCTGGAGATCGAAAGTTAAGCAAAAACATATTAAAGATTGGAAGATCTACCCTGACGTGGGAAACACACTTTGCACACAAGTACAATCCGATTTGTGTTAATTGTAAGAAAGTTTTATACAATTAACTAGCTACTCGACCTGACTTTTAACGGATGTCATTATTATTTTTAATAATGAGTTGTAAATCTATAACATCGCAATCAGTATCAATACATACACTGATACGTCGTTTTCGCTTCGAGTATCATGTTCTACGTGTTACTGTAAGCATGATAACGTTCCCGCACATGGTTCAAATTACTCATTGTAACTTTATCTGATATCTTTGATGAAATATTTAAAATCTTTTATTGAATTTAATTTCATAATAATTCATAAATAAATTTAACTAAGTTCATACATTTTACCATATTTTAAACGTAGAAATAGTTGCTGTGATTTAAAGGTAGATATATACATATTTATGTATTTATTATGCTGTCAAGGAATTTTCTAAAAATATTTCCTATGCAGATCTACGTTCTGTAATATGATATCGTGTATCATTTAAAACATCGAAAAGCATTTGGACATCTATGTATATATCAATTTTAATTTTCTCTTTGACTACTGCGAGAGCATACGCTTTTTCTGAAAAACACATACAAAATATACACGTACCAACCATTCCCACAGGTTTTACTTAAAATAATCTAAACTACCACCGCCCATGGAAATCTTTCTGCGACATTGGGGGCCTTGCAGGTGCGTTGCCGGCCTTTAATATACATATATAGTTATATATGGTTGTTTTTACATTACAAATTTATAGTTTATGTTTGTTCTGTAACTAAAACCTACTATTGTTAATGCGTCAACATTGAAAACATTGACTACATGTAGTTATTAGATCGTGTACATAGATAGATAAGAGAAAAACAAACTGAGAGTTATATCAAAGTTGAATTATTTGTTTTCGAGGTCAGCGACAGCACGCAGACCACGCGTCAGACCAGTCGTATATGAGAGACGAGTAGATGATCCTCGCGTAGATTAGTCAAGTAACGCCCTACAATCAGTGCGGCGTGTTCCCATCTATCTCCTCGTGTCTTTACTCTCGTAGTACACTCTAGTGATACAATGAAGTGGCATAAATTACTCTAGTGTAGGAACAAGACGTGCGCGACGGAGGACTCGTAATTAATTTACGAACACTCCGGAGAAACATTATTATTGATGGAGCGAGAGACTACAGCATAATATGAGCGAATCTACAAACTTATAATTCATTGACCGCGCACACTATCACATCGAAACTTCATTTTAAATTAAAAAAAAAAAATTTACACTAAAAAATTTGGAACCTGTGAAGGTTGTCTTAAAGAGATGGCTAATTAGTCATAAGTCTGCCCGTTGTAAGAACATATCAAATATTTCTTTATATTTTTGTTCTTATTTTTAGTAATATAATTTTTTTTGTGTTCAGTCTTAAGATGTCTGTATTTTATATTTGTGGTGTACAATAAAGTATATTAACAATTAATTAACAAGATTATATTGTTACCAGCACTAAAAGTGTAAAGGGGTACAACGTTAATTAGGTAACTAAATTAATTAGGTGGAAAACTCAAATTATTTACCAAATTTGTTTACATACATATATACCAAAATGAGGTTAAATAGCCCAGTAGTTAGAACATGTGCATCTAAAACGAAGTTTGCTGATTCATATCCGGGAAAACGACTCGATAACCAGCATATTTGTCTAAGTTAATTCTGCTACGCGTGTATCCACCGAGCAACGTTGGAACAGCATAATGAAAAATCACTCCAATCCCTCTCCCTACAAGAAGAGGCCTTCAATCAGTACTGGTACATCAACGAGCCATTACTTAACTTTTAACATTATGAAAAAGAGAATATTAAGATTAACAACTTTAAGTATATTTAATTATAAAATTTAAATAATTTGTAAATAACGTCACGTAACTTCGAAAATAATTCGAAAAGCTTCGAAAATGTAAAAATGATCAAAAATAACTTGATAGAACCTATAGGTTAGGCTTTTGGTTTTGTAATATACAATACTCTTTGCAGTATTATAAATTAGGACATTTTAGATACAAGAATGTTCAAACAATAAGTTACCAATACGATACTAATTGTAAATTCTATCGAAGGTGGGTCGGACTGGCACCCGATGACCTTAACCCGACACCGCGCTAAAAGGGCTGAGAGGTGAGTGGCGTGTAAGTCGATACTAATAAGTAATAAAATAATAGTAATTTGTGCGCCCCCCCCATCAGACTAATAGCTTTATTGTTACGCGATCCGCAGCGCCGCCTGCCCCAATAACAGTCACGGTATGTACTAGAACAGGTACGTACGGGCACGTAATGTTAAACTTATACTTGACAATAATTGTACTCGTCGAGTCTGTTATGTAATAATCTTAAATGCTGTATAAGTGTCTTTTATAATAAGAATTTTTATAAAATTATTATAATGATTGCATTATACTAGCAACGGCGATATAGATGTCGCTAAAGAATAGGACGACTGGCGTTTTAATGGTATTCGACGTATTTTGTAAATGAGCGCTCGAGTGGAGCGGTTATCGACGAGGCAGTCACAACATTTTGGTTTCCATCGGAGAAATACATTTTGCTGAGCAATTGTTAAAACAAAATATCGTTTCAAGCCTTTTCTTCGTTCCCCACCGTTTTGTAACCTGATGAGTTTACACATGTCGGCAAACAATCGGCGAAGTGGCCGCCCGCCTTGTCTGCTCGTCTGCTCGGCTCGGCGACTCGTTACATTACGTACAAACACATATTATGCGGAGTAATTGGATCGCCTTGTAAACATTTGATCGGAGCTCGGGTCCGAATCGAATCGGGTCTTAGATATTTATAATAAGGAAATTGTAAAAAATGATCTGTAGTTATATCGATATTAGAAAGACATAAAATGTATTATTGGCTACGTTTGATGTTCACGAAATAATTAGTAGCTATCGTGAACATTTTTAACTTCCAATATGAAAAATTTCAATCGCAGCAGATATTGAAACTTATTCAATATCCCTCGCTCAACTTCGCCTCATTTTAACTTCTTTTGAGATGAAGAAATAGTTATTATGATTACTCAAGAAGACGTTTCCGTCGTACTTTATTTATGATAGGACGATAAACTAGGATTTCGCAATGGACCATAAAAACAAATATTTTGCAAAAATATGACCCACATTCTCGCAGAGAACTAGCGGAGTAAGTTCGAAATGAATATGAGGAAACATTTTTCAGCTCAGAACATAAACATGCTCCCGCGAGGCGTGTTATTCAATTATTATTGAAGGCAATTTCCAGTGCAGCTGCACGTAGAACACGAGCGACGCGTAAAGAAGAATAAAGTCGAGGAAATATGTATATTGGCGATGAGGACACGTGTGAAATGGAAAAAAGAATGGCTACAGAATAAATTAATTCAGTTTTAGAAACGAAAACTTTACGGTAAAACTCATTTAAATCTGTAGTCACATAAAGTTCTTCGTATACAATATGTTTAAGGCTTGTGTTTAAATGAACGTCATTAAGAATATGATATTTTGACATAACATTACATTATATTAACAGCCTGTAAATTTCCCACTGCTGGGCTAAGGCCTCCTCTCCCTTTGTGGAGAAGGTTTGGAGCATATTCCACCACGCTACTCCAATGCGGGTTGGTGGAATACATATGTGGCAGAATTTCGTTGAAATTAGACACATGCAGGTTTCCTCACGATGTTTTCCTTCACCGCCAAGCACGAGATAAATTATAAACATAAATTAAGCACATGAAAATTCAGTGATGCTTGCCTTGGTTTGAACCCGAAATCATCGGTTATGATGCAAGCGTTCTAACCACTGGGCCATTCCGCTCACTAACCGAACATAATCCAGTAATATATTTTTTTATTACATGAGGTCTCAAAGTCGTCGAGTAATTATAGGTATATAATATGAAAAGTTTTAAAACCTAAGTGTCGGCATACACTTGGTAAACACAGTCACAAAGTAAATAAGTTCGTGAGATGCTTCACTTCATTAACACAACAACGATTACCAAATGAAATGTCTTCATTACTTCGTATGAAAAGGGAAAAGTTTTTTTTCTACATAATTTTACACATTTAAGAAACATTTCGTCGAGAATAAAAAAAATTGTAAAATATATTCACGCCATAATTTCGAGTATTGTTTAATATTCATAGTAGCCGTTTTTTACGTCATCAACACTTCAGGCTGCGGCGAGCGGTAGTTTTGACGAGCAGGAGAGCTTGTCAGGTCGGAACAAACGATTCCAAGTTTAATTGGATTTGGCCCGTAATAAGAACATTTTGCTTGTCTGCGAATTTAATGCTCTTTTACGATTTGCATAAATACTTTATGTATTTTCATACCTTTGTTCGTTTTGAAATTTCATTGTATGCACTTGCGTAGTTTGAAGTAAAAGCACACACGGCGTATCGTGTCGTATCGTTTGAATAAAAGAACCACGCGGCACTAACTTCATTTGCAAAATAAATAACAATATTTTCAATACTATTTTAAATCCGATTTCCAATTATTCTAATTGCTCTTAGAGATTTTGCTTTAAAATATAAAAATAGAAGTATTCTAGTAAAAAAAAAAATCGTTTCAATTTAGTAGAATCGTAAACCTTCAATATTAATTAGGTTTGGAGTGCCCTCGCCGTTACGTTTTTTATTTCATTACTAAGACGGAAATAATTATCCCTAATATTATTTGTTTCACGTAAAATATTTTGGCACAAACAGTTAATAACGCAGATAAGCCGATTAAATATTTGTGTTCATAAAAAATAATCACTTCAAATTGTGCTCCTCTGCGCTTGGGGAGTAGATGTGGAGCTCATTCCACCACACTATACCAATGGGAGTTTGGGGTTTGAGACTTGAACACTGCGTGTTTTTTTCAGTAATCACCACCGTCCATAAACAATGACGCCGTAAGAAATATTAACTATTCCATACATCACCAATGCCCCACCAACCTTGGGAACTAAAATGTTATGTCCCTTGTGCCTGTAGTTACACTGACTTACTCGCCCTTCAAACCGGAACAAAACAATACTCAGTACTGCTGTTTGGCGGTAGAATATCCGATGAGTAGGTGGTACCTACCCAGACAGGCTTGCACAAAGCCCTACCACGAAGTAAGCAGTGTACCGTTACGACGAATAAGAAACAAGCAAATAATCGCGAGATAGTCTGCTGTTTTGAAACTGTAGCGACTAAAACACACGAGTGGTTTCAAACTTCGATATCATTAATCTCAATCAAACTGCCGTAACCTAAAACACCACTATTTAGTCGCCAAATAGTAAATAAATAACGTTTAAATGATTTATTACATTAAACGGTCACTTCCATTCTATATTTAAATAAATGTCAAATTAATTTTATTATTACTTACTGTTCCGATTACATTAACGTTATTTATCGAGGACTGCTGATGCCATATTCCCGAAACGAGTCGAATATTCCTCGATTTAAATTACATAAGTGAAACCGGAGTACTTAATAATAATATTTTGAAAGTGGTGCGTTAAGTGGTCAATTTAATTTTATTAATATACGTTGTACACGTTTACTTAGTTAACTTGGTATCAAAATAAATCATACAAAAAAACTCAAAACGTATCATGTTCGTTGTAAGTGTAAAATGTCGTATGTACAATTGTACAATGATGGGTACTTTACAATAGGCTTTAAAAAAACAATGTACCCTCATGTATGTCTTTTATATTTAATTAATATTTTGTCATCTACCGTTTTCATGTTGACACATTTTGAGTTTATTTTATAAATGATTAAATTTCTAACAAAAAAGTACTGTGAGCTTATTTCACATACGACCTTTCGCAATGACAGTGGCGACCAGTGATCTCGGCTGAGAGCGGTTATCTCGAGAGAGTGTATACACACGGGCTTGTAATTAAGCCGTCAGCGCGAAGCACGCGCAACCCCGAGCGACAAATGATTTACGACAACATTCAGGGGTGGAGCCGATCTTACAGGAGATATCGTGGGCAGTGACACACTAACATGTTACTAACAATGGACTTGTATTACGTCCATCAGGAACCGTATGTATATTTTTAGGTAGGTTAGGTAGGTAGGTATATATCAATGCGCTTCTTGATTTAAACCGCTTGACAGTTATAGGTACTACAGAAGATACTCTAGAATATCCTAGAGTATACTCTTTTAGAAGGTACTCTACAAGCATGCTATGACAGCGTATGGGATCTTATTCTTATATTACAAAGCTTTGATTTAATTTACATCAGTGTGTGATGAAACCCTCTTACATCAGCAATTAAATGTCTTAATTGTGTCAAAAAATAAAATAACAAGTTGATTAATGGGATACCATCGCTACTGGTTCCCAACGCGATGTGAAGGCGGAATATAAATATAAGTAAAGACGATAAATAAGAAATTGTTGTGAACGCTTTCATTAAATGCAGAATAAAGATTTTTGAATTTGATATTGAACTGTAAACAACATACTTTATAGAGAAAGTAATGATAATGTCGGAGAAAGGTGTGACCGGAGCGCGGACGGGATTCACGGGGTTGTTGTTAACCAGATACCGTCTACCTTTCTATCCTTACGCAACGGTTGCTACTGAGGACTACCTAGGAATTGTGTGACAAAAAGTAATTCCTAACAGAAAGTGACTAAAGGTATAAAAAACACTTAGCGTAATCATCACTGGCTCGGAAATCGCAATCTGCAAAGAATTACAAGAAACGTAGGTATATAACGCATTATAATAATTAACAAATGTATATCTCGATAATTACATCACAAAATGATGTGATATGAATGAATGAAGATATAAATAATTTAAGTCAATCTACATCCGTATGCGAATCTCAAATAAATATGTTGAAACTTATTATTCACGCTAAATATTATAATTAATTAAATATATTTAGGAAAAATTTAATTTGAAAATATTGCAACTATTGTTGCATCTGTTGGATGATTTTTATCTTTGTAACCCGTGAGCTACTAATCATAATTTGACTAATGAGGTGCCGTTAGCTTCGTCTTACAGTCCCGCGTGGTATCTAAGTCGCAACAGCTATGTGGTTTCACGATAAACCTGAAATAGACACTTTAAAATGGCGGCTATGATCCTTATAAAAAGCTTAGTCTCAAAAATAAAAAAGATCAATATCATTATCAGTATCAAATTTGTAGTTTAAATTTATTGATACTGAAAATGTCGTGTTTAATAATAATAACATCTATTTAACATTATATCTAAAGCATTCTTTCGAAAGTAGCACGGAGAAATTTATTAAAATTAATCATATTTAGTTTATTGTACAAAGCGATATAAACGTGCCCACGCCCACCGTCGCCCGTATCTCCATCTCTCGTTAACAATGAACGTTTTATAGGCAACAACAATTCCCGGCGGCGAGAGGCGATCGGTATTAATGCGGTTGAGGTAATGATAGAAATTGATAAAGTAAATAAGCGAGCGCTCGTTACGGAGCGGACGAGACGCGAGCTCTAGCGTACTCGTACTGTGAGCTCCACTCGAACAGCCACGATAGGTAATCAGATATTCATCATCAAATATTTACAAATTGAATGACTCATTTAAAAAAAAATTTGAAAATCAAATTTTTGGTGCAATAAATATTGCAAATAATTAAAAATTCCATTTGATTCATTAATCAGCCTTTTCAAATTATTCTACATTAAGAGAAGGATAAGGTAGGAAATTTGTTAAAATCAAATTGTATTGAATCAATAACTTCGTGGTAGGGCTTTGTTAAAGTCTGTCTGGGTAGATACCACCCGCTTATCAGACATTCTAACGCCAAACAATAATACTCAGTATTTATACTGTATTTCGGTTTGAAGGGTGAGTTAGCCAGTGTAATTACAGGCACAAGGGCCATAAAATCTTGGCTCCCAAGGTTGGTGGGGCATTAAATGGTAATGTATGAAATGGTTAATATTTGTTATAGCGCCAATGTCTATGGGAGTGGTGACATACATATTATATATATAAAAAAAACTACTTTAAATACATCGCTTCTTCCCCAGACTTAACGCTGCGACAGGCGTGGCGGGCGACGGATATCTTAATACGATTGCGTTGAAATCGACGTACTATTAAGCACTGCACTTATTACCCCACCATACTTCACTGCCAGGCTCTTAATAGCCTCCTACTGTAATTACAGGCCACGCAACTAAATGATACACTGCTCGGGTTTTTATAATTTTTAAAGCAGGACTTTTGTAAATAGACCGCCGTGTTGGATGGTAACGTATAATTTGTATAATTTACGTATCGAAAATGATCACATATAAGGAATGATTTTTAAGATATTCAACCACAAGACGCTTCACAGTTTGAAGCTGGACTACTGAGTTTTCAAGTGATTAATCTGAGCTTATAATCGAACTCGTAGGTACTCGCGACAGTACAGAGAAAACATCGTAAGAAATCTTACAATAAACGTGAAAACTTCAGTTAGAGGAATAATCTCACAATCGATTTCCTAAGAGAGGAATCTGTTACTCAATAGTGGGACAATTACAGACTATTATCTTTAGTTTGCCATATATGATATGATATTATACGTTATGATACATACATGTGAGATTTCCATACAATATCTGTCCGCATAATACATTCACTTAGCCCCATTTAGCATCTTAAGCAGGGGTTTTAAGCGTTGTTCAATTTCTAAGCCGCTAAAACGTGGACTTAGCTACCTATAACAATACTAGGTTGTGTTTTATCCGCCCCACTGCGAGCTGGCGCGGCCAGCGATTTATAAGTCTAATTAATGATTATAATACTTAAGCGGATTAAAATACGTATCAACGAAGGATACCTAATTTCCACATCAAAATATTAAAATAATCTCGCACTTAAATCAGGCTTATAATAATATCGAGTTACAAATATCAAATCACTTGGGTTTTATTACATTGATATTATTGGGTTGCAATCGTTGTAATTTCAAAGATCATATCTCATAAGCCGTGATAAGAATTTAGTTTATATTAAAATTGGCAGAAATGAAATCTCGCAACTGATTTTGATGCGGTTTTCATTATTAATAGAAGAGAAAAATCGTTTATTACAACTTTCCTAACTTGACCGTCAATATTTCATTGGTTTACAAGATTCACAATTAATAAGAGGGGTGAATAGGAATATTAGTAATTTTATTTGTATATATTTTATAAAAACAAGACAAACAGTGATCTTGGTCAAAAATAGCAATGCAAGAAGTTAAAGCAACTTTACACTGCCAATATGCCAACAGATGCGTTGACTCCTTCACTCATTAAAGTGGTGGGAGAACACACCGATTAACTGTGGTGTGGAATAGTATTCATCCAAACAGGTCTGTTCAAAGTACAAAACCCGGCCATAACATTTATAAAGTCGCAATCCGATTCAAGGAACAGCTCGCTAATACTACGTCTCCAGCATACTTCCGACCGCACCACATATTAACATCGGAGCTCCAGTAGCCATATAAGCCATCGTGTCTTTCGCGATATCTTTGCAATGAAACTATTAATTCTCCGAATTAGCTGCATGCTCCTAGTGAGCACTAAATTATGTCAGTTTAATGCCTGGCGGAGACTGTGTTGTGGTAAACACAAGGTTTCTACCACACGTCGAATGCAGCTTACGATATTTTTATCAAAATCCCTTTAATATCAAATAAATAACTGAAAATACTTATGTTTGCAGTCAAGAAAAAAATATTTACGAATTAATAAACCATCCATTACTTCGTAACACTAGACTTTGTCCTTTAACAAGTAATAAGTATTTTTTTATTAGAGAGGTAACAATAAAATTGTAACGAATAATTTATTTAGTAGCAGCCCGTTAACCTGCTACTGGGCAAAAATCACCTCTTGAAGTTCTCTCCGCATTTGAGGTTTACATCTGCTGCTCTCGTTTGCTCTACTGGGTATAAATGTGGTGGAATGGCATTTGAACTATGCAGGTTCTATCACGATGGTTCCCTTCGCCTTGAAAGGTGAAATTTAGAATATTAAAATTCAATCAAGAGTGTGTTCGGATCAGCCTAGCTATCTTAACCTTTGATTATTTTGAATAATAAATCATAAACAATTACTTTTTTATTGAAATAAAATAATATATTTATTATTTAAAGGGCATTATTTACTATATAATAATCATGCACAAAAATAATCAAAAAGCCACGCGCACTACAAAAGATTCCAGAGTATAAATGCCGCTCTCAGAATAAGTATCTAATAATATACGAATTGGCCGCTGAAAGATTAAGAGTGCGAGGAGCAAAGTTTGAGGAGCTGACGAGCTCGTGAATAATTACATCAAGTGCTTTTATTTCTTATATGCTAAATTAGATGTTCTAAACTTAGTACTCAGTTTTCGTTTCGAGTTTTACTCCGGTAACTCCGGTTCCTCTCCGCTCGGGTTGGATTCCCATCGGACTGTAAATATGAGGGATTGGAGAGTGCGTCTCGCTTGTGCCCTGACTTGTACTCTCCTCCATACTAGTAACTCTATGCATATTCATGTTCTTGAAACTTTAACTATATTCATCAATATCGTTTTTTATGAAACTAGTTATTCCGGTTTGACTCACGTCATATGTGTGACATGTTTGATAAGACTACGAGTGTCATCAGCAGAAACAAATACTTCTTCCCTCGATAAATACAGTGACATCAACGTAACTCATATTTTATGATCAAAAGTTATAAAGCAAGCAATATATTAAATCTGCCAGCATTACAGACAGAGACAGATATACAAACGAAAAGGATGGCATCATTCATTATACGATTATGTACATAATAAGTTATCTCGTTAAATTAATAACAGAAAAAACACTAATCGAGTTCATACTGTATTGTATGGGTTTCGTTCTGTATCAAAATTAATGCCTTTGATTGTACCATTATGTTAGTACCTGCGATCAAAGAACCTTCATTGTTACACTTTCCTTCAACAAATTACAAAGCGACCCTTTTCCAGTTTCGTTCAAAAATGGTCAGAAATTTGGACCCGAGCTGATGAAAATTACATGCTACAAAATGATTTCACTTCGGAGAGATTATGAAAAAAAGAAAACAGAAAAACATCGTACGCAATTTTCGGTATAACAAACAACTTCGCCGAAAGAACAATATAAGGTCTTTAAGAGTAGCTTACTACTGTGCTTGTATAAAAAAATAATATTCTTATTTTTGCTCACTAATTCTTAAGGCTATAGAGAAAAATATGTAGTACTAGCGTTCCCCGTTTTAACCTCAAAGAGGCTTGATTTCTAATGACACACTATTACTACACCTCTATACTATGTGTAGAGCATACATTTTAAATTTCAAGTCTCTTACTTCAAAAACATAGGACTTTCATACAAACTTCCAACCCCCGTTTTACCCCCTTAGGTGTGGAGTTTCGTAAAAACCGTACTTAGCGGATATCTACACCCTATAAGAAACCTACCTGTCAAATGTGAAATTTGTAGGTTATATAGTTTCGGAGATTTCGTGATTAATCAGTGAGTGGTATTTTGCTTATATATATATAGATTTACAATTTTAAAACATGTCGTCGATCGAGAGCATCGTGCGTCAACGACACGACCCGCCGCGCGTCGTCGTACTCGTATACAGAAAAAATGAGAAATGTATCGCTACGCTGTAAAAGAAACTTCCGACATCCCAAAGTCAATACATCCTTCCTTTGGCAAAGTTTTTGTTTTTATGAAAAATTCTGTGCATCTTCTAAGTATTCTATATATTAATGGTTCATTTTTATACAGGATTATTACATGTGTATAAAATTTATGAATGAGAGTAACTACAGAGTTTATCAGTACTTTGGTAATGTATATTATATTATGTAATGACAAATGACAATACAAGAGTGTTTTTACCTACTGGAAAAAGTATATTTATAATATATTAGACGACAAAGTTTTTTAAATCGAACTCTTTCAAATCCAAAAATTAACGATTGAGAAGAAAAAATTAAGAATATACATATATATGTAAATTCAAAATTTCAAATCGATTTCACTTTTAATTTTATATTAATTATGTCAGCGAGTATGAGTGAGAAAGACGATACGAAGACCAAAGGTAGAAAGAGACACACTGCAGAACAGCGCTACGTGGCGCTGCGTATCCTGTGGAAGAAAGCCAAACTCTCGTAAAGAAAATTAGATATCTAATAACCGAATGGAATGGACGAAGTTCCGAATTACACAACGGCCGGTATTGTTACACTTCGGTATTACTTTTCTTTCGTGAAATACTGCTATGAAATATATTACTTTCATACGCGATATGAGTTAACTTGGTAAAAGTAATTTTATACAGCAATTTTTACGTAATACCATTTACAATCTACTTAGGTTGTTTTACGTCTGTTTTATTTGAGAAGTATTTTGCTCCAGCGCTACTTCACAGTTCTTCGAGTGTCCGCTATTTCTTTAAGCGTCACTGTTGGCCAAATTTGTTACGGAAACATATGCCAGTAAGAGACTTGTATAATGTCTTCGTTCACTCGAGGCGCCACTCTTGTCCTCGGCCCGCATTGTTCTCACTATAAAGGGCCAGCGGGAAGGTATTACTTGAATTAAGCCCAAGTGGCCCGCAATATGTTTATCCCCGTCCCTCGCGTTTCAGACCCCCCGTACCATCTCAAATAGTTTGCGTCTTACGCCCTTAATTGAATTTATAATGGGTTAGTTTGCGTATTTAGTGTTTTCGATGTGGCTTTACGAGGGTTAAGGCTCGCTTCACACAAAATGAATGTTAAGTTTCAATAAGATTAATTCTGGAATGCGTGTGTTCTATCAAGATTATTATATCAATGTGAAATGTATTATTTCGTTCGCACGAAATACAAATTGAAGTAATATTGATAGTGTTCGTACAACATTAATCGTAAAATAACGAATAGAGAAGCAGTAGGGTCGCCTTGGGCCACGGAGATTCCAAGACTTATAACCTTGCCTCTGATTACTTTATTCGTGGAATCAAACATTGTTATATAATTAATGTCCGTTTGATATCTTAGTTATAACGATTCCTTAACGAATAATGGAAATATTATTCAAAAGAATACTTTATATAAAGCTTAACAAAAAGGGTTATAAAAATAATCTAAACTA
Organism: Vanessa tameamea; assembly: GCF_037043105.1. NCBI lineage: Eukaryota > Metazoa > Arthropoda > Insecta > Lepidoptera > Nymphalidae > Vanessa > Vanessa tameamea. The sequence goes on along the minus strand of NC_087320.1, from coordinate 12,757,553 downwards.
AAAAAATATATGGAGTTAATAAATGTGGCTAAAATACTTAGCTTGCACTGTTTAATGACTAGTACAAAGTTTTTTCTAATGTATTTAAGGATAATGAAAGCTTAAAGGAAAACGCAGCAGCGATCCAATAGGACGATTAGCTGCAATATGCCAAGGCACTCATCACGACGACGCGCAGCAGAGTTGAGATAATTGTGTTACAGAACAACGCTGGAGCCATTAGCATTATTACTGGTCCAGTTTGTAGTTTCAAACTTCACGCAAACTTGTAGGCGAAGGCTATTGCATGACCGAATGTTAACGTTTTTATAATTCGAAACAAAGCAACAGATATACCGATTAGTTAATTTTAAATATTAAGAAATAACAAATGCACTGCCAGTAAACGTTGAGACGAGACGAAACTCGTGGTCGAGTAGTGTGTACACCGGTTTTCATGGGTACGTCACTCCGAGGTCCCGGGTTCGATTGCCGGCCGAGTCGATGTAGAAAAAGTTCATTAGTTTTCTATGTTGTCTTGGGTCTGAGTGTTTGTGGTACCGTCGTTACTTCTAATTTTTCATAACACAAGTGCTTTAGCTACTTACATTGGGATCAGAGTAATGTATGTGATGTTGTCCAATATTTATTTATTTAAAAAAAGCAGTCTATCAAGGCGAATAATTATGTATGTATATACAATTAATTACTGAAATAATACTGTCTTTAATTTGCATTTATTTATTTTAGAAGCACACGAGCAGGTAGGCCCCTAATGGTGGCCTCATTCGCACACAGACACGGTCATTGTAATAACTAGAACCCACACCTTCAAACCTACCGCTGTTCACACAAACAAAGATTTAACTTGTGGCGATAGAAGAACCAATGTTGGTACCTCCTTCAGTGATGGTCCATATCTGGTGACATTACTTATATTTATTACATAAATTTATTTGCAGCAAATGCCACTTTTACTTAGAATGTCGTGGAATTTGATTTAATTATAATGTTATTTCAATTGCTTATTCCAAATTCTTGATGAACAAAGATATATATTGATGAATACTATGTTCTAAATTCAAGTAAAACATTTGACATATGTATCACAGATAGCGATATAGGTACCCTGTACGGTGTAACAGCAGACGACGGGGCGAGCCGGCGGCCGGTGGGCCGGCGATCGCGGTCTCGTGTTACACGGCTTGGATGATTTTATTATTCACTCGCCCGTTCCATTAACCCGATTGGCGAATGTCGCATTGCTCTGCTATTGATGACTCATTCAACTTTCATTTTCCTATCGACCTTCAACGAATCGAAATCAGCTGATTTTAATTTATCTCACCGATCGATAGAATAAGTATCCGAGAAAACAAATCAACGATATTCCATATTCTAGAATACATTTGTGGAAAATAAGGCGCCCGCTCTAAGAAATGTTTATAATATAAAACGTCACAAAAATATGCCGAGCATTTGCATATTAAGTGATTCTCTGTATGTGGTGAACTCGCTCGATGTTGAAGTAGTTAGCTTATAAGGCCACAGATAGCGAAATGTTGGGCTCATATTTTCAAGCCTGTAAGAAATTATTTAGTTAAAATATAATAATAATATAAACGAGGGAATAGAAAGCGGCGGTGAAGAGGGGAATGACGGTATACGAGTGTCGAGCCGTTTGCTGTTACGGTATACATGTCAGTCCTACGCCGTATGAAACATCATCATGCGCCAATAGATGCTGCACGTGAAAAATGTGGCCTTTGTGGTACGCCCGGCAGATATGAAGCGTCGGAATTTATGGTCATTGAATGAATTTTTAAATAAATAATAATAGTAATAATCAAATTTAATAATAACCATCCCCTATAGTAAACACGCAACATAAACTTTTTCAAATCAAACTTTACACAACTTGATTTTTTAAGCAAGTCGTTGGTAAAGCTTCAAACATGTGTCAAATGAATATTTTAAGAAAACCTAAAATCTTGGATACTCGTATTCCCAGAAGACTATTGACCTGAAAAGGGTACTCCAAAGTGAAGTGAATAATTTATCGGACTTAACGAGGATTAATATGTCTTGGGAGCGTTAAAATATCATCCCCCTGGCTGCTGCTAAATGAATCGTTGTTTGGAGCTAAAGCCCCCGAGTAGATCAAAGTATGTAATAGAATTTGCCTGGTGATGTAGGTGGGGTTGAAAGCAGTCGATTCCATTACTGAATGTTAACATTCAGCTTTTTCAATTAATACGGATATTAATTATTGATGTCACTCGTTACGTACCAATTAATTCATTTAATAAATTTCGTAATCGTTGAAGAAACATTATCTGTGTCATGAATTATCCACGATAGTCCAGTGGCTAGAACACGTCAAACTTTGATGCACTACACTGACTTTTTGACTCTCAAAAAGTTGACCACCGGTTCGGTAAGCAATACCTCAGGCCTGATAAAGACCGGCGATATTTAGGCGGAAAATATTCAGCGGGCTTTTTTTTTTCTTCGAACAATTACCTCGTCGTTGAATAAGCTTTCACCAGCAGTGGGAATTATACGGGCTGCTGTACCGATATCACATTAGTTACATGTTTTGCGTGTTGATCCTCGCTTACATATCCTAATGGAAAACTGAATTTTAGACCGAAGTCCTTAGTGATTAGAGTGCCTTTCGAGTTCATGTCCGATATGTTTTAAAAACATTACATCAACACTTTCAATACATTTATAGCGAAGTATTTTCTTTAAAATATTTCTTAAGCATTTTTTGTAGAAAAGAAATGAATCATGCACTCTGCGAGTAAGAGGAAGTCGTGTCAGCCTTCGGCAGCTGTTATCGCACTTCCGGCGTCGACTGGACAAGTGGCGGTGTAGAGCATTGAAAAATACCTACCATTTGTAAGTGAAACGAAATTAAATGTTTCAATTGATAAATGTTTTCATTGCTGTAGTTACACATAAAAACGTTATATAAAATCCTGAAATCCTTAGCTTTTTCTCACGCCATAACGATGTCAAATTAAATTGAAAGTTTAGACTTTAAATAAAACAGGATGTGATTCATACAAGACAGCCCCCTAGCAAATATTTCATTCGACATACGACTACTAACAAATAAATCAAAATAAAATATATCTTAACAAAGATAAATTCTTTTAAACGTATTTCTATTATTGACGTAACTTTTTAAACATTGAAACATTTGAATTCTTTGTCAACTTTAGATCCGACCGTAAATAATTCACACCTTGTGTCAACATTAGAAATATTACAATAGTTATTGAGTCAAAAGCATTCCCCAAACATGTCATAACAAATATTATTAAACGCACAATCCTCTGCTAATACTTACTGTGACGACAAAAACCAACTAAGCATAAGCCTTCATTGTTAATCTCTTACTGAAATCGAAACTACAGACAGGTAACAGGACAATAATGCACTTTAATTGTTTGTAATAAGGTTCAAATTCAATTGTGATCAATAATAAGAATGCTGCACAGGTGTCGAGTGTCGGCATATTTGTGTTGAGTTACATTTCAAACGAGATGCCTTTTTTGATTTAATAAGTAGGCGGACGGGTAAATGGGCCGCCAGATGGTAAGTGGTCACCACTATCCATAGACATTGGCACTGTCCATGTCATTTGTGCCTGCAATCACACTGGCTCACTCCCCTCCAAACCGGAACAAAACCATACTAAGTATTGCTGTATGGGGGTAGAATATCTGATGAGTGAGTTCCCAGCACAAAGCACCAAGTAAATTTATAAATATATTCACATCTATGTATGTGTCGTACAATTAATATGTAAGTTGGTACATTAAATTTCCTGTTTTTAAATAAACTGTCTTTACTCCTGACAGGTGAAGATATGGATGTAGTTTGTTGCACGTGTTTAATTTAAAAAAATATTTGCAATATCTAAATGTCGAAATAATTCCACTAAAGTTTGACGAAAAAAAAAAAAAATAATAAGTTGAATCAAAACTAAATAATTAAAATGGAACGATTCGCTACGATCAATGAGTCTGGCAGTATTTTTTTTTTCTTATGTAATAGTTATGTGGGCCGGCAAACGGGCCACCTGTTGTTAAATGGTCACTACTGCCCATAGACATTGTCGCTGTTAGAAATATTAACCAAAGTATGGTTCGCCAATGTGCCATCAACCTTGGGAACTATGATCTTATATCCCTTGTGCCTGTAGTTCACTACCCTCCAAACTGGAACACAACAATACCAAGTATTGCTGCTTGGCGGCAAAATATCTGATGAGTGGGTGGTAGGTACCACCCAATCATCATTTAGGTAGATACCCAAACGGGTTTGCACAAAGCTTTACCAGAAAGTAAATATTTTATAGAGTTTGGAACTTGGAATAAGAAATATGATGACAATACTGATGAATGTTTCCATTTTACGTCTACGATCAGCATGGTCAGTTCCAGCTGGAAAATTCAGCAGTAAAATTCCAACTGGGTCTATTTAAAAAAATTCTACATACTAACTGTTGTTAGCATGTACGTAATTACTTTGTAAACGTGTTCGTTTACAAAGTAATTACGGTCTTCTGGGCGCCGGGCGGTGAATAAATAGAACAAATGAAAACACACATGATTTTGTACATGAGATTGTTTCAAAAGTTGCATGTTTATGATTTTTTGAAAATCTAAATTAATCTCTAAAGGTGATACCGGATGCTGGAGGTATTCATCACACATGCGCGCTTTGTACTTGTCCGTGTAGTGACAGGAGCACGCTGCGCCGCGGCCGCACCTCGACAACTGACACCATTGTCTTGATTTGTTTGTAATCAAATGATTCGCTTCGAGGGATGCGTCGCTCCGGTTTTGTTGAAAGGGAATGTGTATTGTACTATCTGAATAGTATGCATTGTACACATTTAGAATACGTTACTATTGTTGTTTAACATTGTTGATGAATTTTTAGATGGTTTTGGCTTTGATATGCTTAATAAACCTTAATTAGTCTATTTATACCTATAAATTTAATCGTAAACAAAAAGAGCAATAGTTACAAAACTGCTAATGTTTAACTGGAGCCGAAAATAGGGAGGATTCTAATCTAAAGATGCAGGATCGAATCTAAGACTTTCACAGCGCCAAGCAGCTCTATATCGGTTCGTATACGGTTGTGCTATTCAATGAAATAGCTTTTACATGTTATTCAATTAAAAATACTTTTTCAAATGACGCTATGTTTATAAAGTAGACTTACAAATATAGATTTTTTGCTTTCACACATTTTAATATATTTGTTTACAGAAGTCTATCCTCTGTAGGTAATAAAAAGAAAATCTAAACAAACCTTCGACAAATCGAGTTGGCATCACGATCGTCGCAGATGTGGCGGCGCCGATAAAAGTTTACGAGAGGTCGCGCCCCGCTGGCTGCAGCGAACTATCCAAATGCAAAGATAAATAATAACATGATCTACTGCTATTCAATATTTATTCTAAAGACTTTCAGATCTGAAGAATCGCGCCAAATAGGATTTCATAGCAAATAAATTTGACATAATATTGTCAAACAAAATGGAATTATCGCTTGTCATTACAATTATTTAAATTCAAATATTAGAAAGATGATAAGGTTTACAATAAAATAGGCCCGGCGCCACCTTTCTACGCAACAAAAAAATTTTCTTTTTATGAACCCGGCACTAAAATTTCTACACTACACTGGGTGAAATTTGTAATGCAATAAAAAAAGTCTTTGGACTTCGATCATAAAGGTGAAAATAAGAGATGCACATCAATACTGTGACGTAAATCAGTGCATAATAAGTGCATAAAAATTGAAAACGCCTTACAGACTCATATGCAGTAAAAGATCCGGGCGTGGATTCATAAAAGTGCTGAGACGATAATACTCGTAACGGTTAATACGAGAGTGAATTCGACATTGACGTTATAAAAAACGAGTAAAGTCCGCACGAAACGAATAAATGATTCTTTTGTAGTGACCGATATTATTGTCAGTTAAATGGCCATAAATCCTTTACTGCTGTTTCATAAAAATATTTATCGGAGAAACATCGTTAACTATCCAAGTGGAAATGTTATTACACAATTGAGTGGCGTGATTTAAAATAACGATCTCAATGTCCCGCGCCTAATCTTGACAAACAATCCCCCGGGAAGCGTTCACTTCGCAAATATAACTGCGCCAATAGGGCGAGGGCAATTTGCTGCTAAAATATGACACTTGATGGACCGTTACTCGAAACGAAGTCATAAAAACCTATTTCTCCTGCCGGCTAATGTAATATACTGGCTTTTTATTGTTTAGTCAAGCATTACCTAAACGCAATGAAACTTTAGAAGGTATCACCTACTCATCACATATTCTACCGCTAAACGGCAATAATTAGTTTTTTTTGTGTTCTGATTTGAAAGATCAGTGAGACATAACATATCAGTTCTCAAGGTTGGTGGCGCAGTGATGATGTAAGGAATGGATTTGATATTGATATTTCTTTCAGTACCAACGTCAAGGGGCAGTTGTGAACACATGACATTAGGTGGGCTATTTGCTGATATATACCTACACATTAACACGTACAATAAAGAAATAAAAAATATATATTGAGCCTGAATTAGTGAGAGGTTTACTATTGGTTTTGAAAAAATATTACCTGTACCTCCGGGCTTACTCCGATCAGTTCTAGTACTAGTACTCAATTATTGCAATAATATCATCCAGGCCGCATGTACTCCAACGTACTGAATTTAAAATATGAAGAATGTAAAAATGCATAGGTTTTTTCTAAAAAATAAAAAATAAAATATTTTGTAAAAATGTTTTGGTAACCTAAGCTTGAAGTATATCTTGAGCTGAGCGCCACGTTGCGACTTGCGAGGAATGAATATATTTTAAGAATGCATGCACTTTGTTACGTGGGAACGAGGAGGCAGGTGTGTTCTCAAATCAGATAGACCATATTCAGTCTGTACGACGATTGAAGAATCGAGATTTATTATTTTTCACACTACATATCACATTCGTGAACACATCTCATCATCAAATAAATAGATGGTCAATTTACAATAACCACTCTCATTTCAAACCGGTTACGAATAAGGAGTTTCCTACAGTGACCACCTAAACACCGACATTTCTTTCTACTATCAGTAATTTAACATTCAAAAGAAAAGAAAGCATTGTGTATACAATCGATGGAGGTACAATGTTCATCAGTACGTAGGCAAGTCGTTAAGTAAAATCAAAGCATTTTATATTCTGAACTATTCTGTTCATGTCTATACAAAACGAGTACGAAGAACCCTGAAGTATTTACGAGTATTTACTTTTTACTAACTTTGTGTACTTTATCAAAAAGTTTCACCACGCGGATTATTGTCGTTGTGGCAGAATTTCACGTCGTGCACGTTTCATAACCACTTTTTTACAACTCAGGCCTCGATTTGATATATTCATGAGACTATCGAAACCTTTGTGTTAGTTTTTCATCATCGGTTACAGATTCCCAATCGTACGTTTACCACTAGAATTTCCACAAAAACATGTAACTGATGGGGGCAATCGAAAACGTATTGCATTCTGAAAATACCCGCGTGTCGTCTGTCGAGTCACCGGCTTTCTCGTAAATTAGCTCGACAGATTGACACGAGTACGCGACACAGCGACACCCGCTGTCGCTCGCTGACAGATTTCGTTGTCGCGACCGTCTAACTGTGAAGCACGGCACCTCCATTTTCGAGCCTATTTTAAAAAAAGAACTAATGATTCCTTTTTTATTCACTACGTGCTTAATATATTGTTGGCTTCTACAAACTTATCAACTTCGAAAGAACTTTTGAAACAGTACATCTGAGTATATCAAAGTTGCGTCGGCGAACTAACATTTTTCATGTTAACTTGTGACGTAGCTTTAACATTCTAACAGAATATTAAATTGCTTCTGGTGTATCAACTGATATGGGTGTAACGATACACGAACGAACAAAGTATAAGTGACGCGGCGGATGTGGGAACATTTTGTAATTGAGGATTAACGAGCTCCTAATGCAGAAATCCGACAACTGGAAAATGGGCTTAGCTCAGTCCGACCTTTAATTTTTTCATGCGAACATTGGCACCGGTGCTTGCATCTGTCAAGGTACAGCTAAAAATAGAGGAGTGCCGACTAACACGTGGGGCGAAACAGGAATGCTTTTAAATGCGCCATTGAATGCGTTGACGTATGTAATTTCAGATTCTTAACAAAAAGTAAGTGTGGGGCGTTATTGATGTAGCTCGTTTTGCTTGTGAATGTTTGGGTGCAAGCGTCACATTGAACGCGGTTGATGCTATCGTTCTGCTAATAAAAGGTTTACCGACCCCAGAGTAAGGGGAGGTGTTAGATAATAGAGGAAGAGGAAAGAGCGGATGTTGAAATAAATAAAGTGTTAGGGTTAAAAAGGTAGAAGAACTACCTCGCAATACAAAGGACACCAATACAATAACATCGTTATTTAAAAAGTTTGCACAATACTTCTTTAATCAAAATAAAAAATAAAACTACGATCTAAAAAGTTTTTAGAACATACTCAATCGAATGTTAATTTAAAAAAAAAAGCAAAACTAAATGCTTAGATTTCTATAAGTGTAAATGTAACATATTATTTAAAAATATATATAGATTTTTTACAGTATTTTTAGTAAATAATTTGTCCATGTTGAGTCTATCTAGAAAATCTAGAAAAAAACTAAATATATAGGTATAGTTATAGGTTATTAAGAGTTTGCGTGCCAAACGCCGCTCAAATATTCGTTTTTCTTGACGCATAACGTTCGCTCATTGTTATGAACTTTACCCATAAGTGCCACAATCGCTCATAAAAGAAACTGATTCATTTTGTAATTTGCCATTAAGAAAATGTACCGACACGTCCATCCTCATCGGTTATCTTATGTCAATAGAGAAAGCCCTCGATAAACCTGCTTATTGAAGACATATTTATTGAATTATTCGATAAAAAATATTGCGGTTTTATTCCGTCTCAAGTTCCACTCCGTCACGACCTGCTCCCGATATAGCTATCTCGACATGGACCAGTTACGAGTCTCCGAATAAGTCTTCACGGTCTGTCTGTCTCGTTGGACAGGGCAATGTTTTATTAGTCAGAATGAGAATTTTGCATTGCATTATTATACACATAAATGGTATGGTAATTGTATGTGTATATAATTAAGCTTAGTTATTTCACCCGTATACATATTACGAGCACCACCACAGATACCTCTCATAGCATTTACGTAATATGAATCTGCAAAAAGTATAAAATCATGGTCACAACGTGCATGAGAGCTGTGTAAAACCTATTTTGTAGTCAGTTTTATGTCTGTAACGTTACTAATTTTTTCTATAGAATTTTAGCTATTACATTAGATACTTTGTTATTTGATCTCGAAATGTTACTCAAACAGCGCCCAAAATACTTTAAAACTATATACAGAATTATGATAAATATTTACTACATGTTTCACGGAGTGACAACCCTGCTAGACTTATGCCGAGTCTCACCACAAAATCTATTTCCCAAGGACATTTTGTTTTTTCAATTTTATAGCTTGCCGGTCAAGCGAAAAAACTTGTCCTTAGCGTTTTAATATTATTATATCAATAAATACATACTTACATTAACATTTTCCAAATGATTATTATATTTAAATATTAATAGCCAGTCGTAACTGCTGAAGCTTAAGTCGAGATGTCGCAGAGTATTGAGGAAAACCTGGTTCCCTACCGAAACTTGCAGTGATAATTGTATACTTAATTTGTGTAAAACATTTCGCACTCAACGTTGAAGCAAGATTTCGTCATTAAATATTCATGTGTCGGGCGAAATGAGGGTTCATATTTTTTACCACAGACCATCGGTGGAGCAGCGTGGTGCCATAGACTCCTCTTCTCCTAGACCAGAGAGGAAGCCTTTGTCCAGCTTAGTGAATTTAGGGGCTTTACTTTTATTTTTGCTGGTAAAACTATGACATGGGAAAATTGTTATAGTAGACACATATATCGTTTTTCACTGTAAAATGAAGTAAATCATTCCATTAAATTTAAAATATCGTTCATAAATTCTTTCTTTTCACATTTTTAGTACGAAAATATTTTGTTGATTTTATTTTCTTAAATGTAACAACAGTTTAACCGATCACTTTACTTTTTTGCATAGAGATATTTTTAGGCCAGAGAGGCACTTGGACATATTTTCATCTTAGAAAAATGACACGAAGACTAGTTCAAAATAAATATTAAATAGCAAGCCCGATGCGTATTGCCATACATGACACGTACCAGACTTATTCTCCGCTACTCGCTGCCATGGGGGGGCGCACATCTTCTCCACTATTATACACATGAAAGATTCAACAGTATCACAAAAGTTATAAACCTTCACAGCGTAGAAGCCGAATGTGAACTCACAAAAAGTTGCGCATCGGCGCTTATAATTTCCTCACGGATGTTGGCGACTTGATCTGATGAATTTTACATGATTCCGAACTTGCACCTTTTATTAAAGTTTTGAAATGACGCACACAGTAACAGCGTTTATTGGAAATTCGTTAGATGAAAATCGATTTAAATATCTTTACTCGGTTTATTTATTTTATTTAACTTTTGCTTTTTATCCGCAATGCCCATATTCGTCGTTATTACAGGTGCAAGGGATTCATTATACTCGTAACTTCAATCGTAGATCCCGTGGCTGGCAGTTGACACAAAAATTAGGTTTATATTTCTTTCAGTGTCAGTAACCATTGCCATATGGGTGAAGGTGACCATTTACCACTCGGGCAGTTCTTTTTTCGTAATAACGATATATTTTTTAAGCATTTCATTAAATTATAATTAATATATTTTCAGCCGCCAAAACGCTGTATTTAAATTATTCATGCTCGTTCTTTTAATTTTGCATTGCAAATGAAATGATTAAAGGGAACATTGTAAAGGAAAATTACCAAGGGAACGTTGAAATTGCGCTAATTCGCAAGAAAAACAGAGGTAACAAATAGCCGGTCGCCGGTCGATCCTGAATGCCGGCGATGGCTTCTAATTTAACGCCGACTCCGGCTTAGCCGCGACATGTTAACGCGTCCTGTAATTCAGTTTAAGCTTGCCCCACGGACTTTTTTTAATCGTTTGTGTCGTTTTTATAGAAGGCTTATTTGTTATTCGTTCGCCAATTTACTCTCCACTGTAACAATTTAGAAAATATGGAACGAGAGATTTTAGCAAAGACCTACATCCAATGTATTGGCTCCACTAATTCTTTCATCCATACTTATATTATAAAGGGGTCAAATTGATTTTCATGTTTGCAAAGGGTAATCTCTGGAAATAATCATCTAATTCTGGAAAATCCCTGGTAGGAAGACACACTATTCCCGAGTGCTATGGGTACATTTATTTTATATACATTTTTTTTATTCATAAATTGCACCCGTGACCAGCCGGGCGGGTTGGAGAAGTCAAGTATATATTTAAACAATTATCTAAAATGTGTATGTATATAATTGCAGTATAAATATTTTATAAACTTGGTCTATACAAGTTATGGATTTATAATAAAACAAAAGCCATTGCCAATTAAATACAAATCATCTATTAAGATAAATTTTAATAGTTTTTCCTTTATATTATACATATTTAATTAAAGTTAATTATCTTAAATCTCACAGGGAAGACTGTTAATTTCGAACAAGTACACAGTACAAAAGTTGTTTGAGTCACTCCTAATCCAAACTATTCCAGACTCGTACAGTCAACTGGCTTCACTAGCGTAAAATAGAAAATTTAATATCAAAACGTGTATGAAAACCATAAAGTGGAGCTAAATACTGCATCCACCCGATCCTCGAGCACCGCAATAGAAACACGTCCCTCGAGGTGACAAGTGTGGCCGAAACATAACTACGGAACTTTGACTTCACAGATTGTAAGGAACTAAAATCTAACCAAGTTTTCCGCAAGTTCTTTCACATTGAAAAGATCTTGGGAATTTAAACTGATTCCAGTTTGAGATCTGAATGTGCCGACTGAGATGAACGTTCTGTCCGAAATAAATGATTGTCGTGTCGATCGAATGTCATCGTCTCTGATGTGTCAATGTCATGATTTCAGGTTCCAATCAAAAATGATTATATAGCAGATCTTGGCTAAAATTTATTTGTCGAAAGTTAATAAATAGTTACAATTCCTTTAATTATAACATTACAAAATGATCAACTAAATATTTAAATTTAGTGCCGAATAAATGGATTGTCCAGCATACGTGCAATTTCAGGCAGGAATGTTTTGGTGCACCTCTATTTAAACGGATATTAAAATTGTTGTAATGTTGAAACACTGATTGCGATCCAAACATATTTATGTCCTGTACATGTGTCTATGTACAGATGTGTGTCGGTGCACTTAACCACTGGTATTCTAAAGCTGAAATCTAAAATCTGTTTTACGACGTGAGGGGTTTTTCTCTAAATCGTTTGTCACGACTCCCCTGCTCGTAAATTTTATAATCTGTAGTGATATTTTCTTAGGCTCGAGAAAGACAGATGCGCAGGCAATCCCTGTTGATTGACAAAATAAGATTTGGTTGAAGAAACAAAATTATTTTCTTATTATGAGTTAATCCAAAATTAAATTTAGAACATAAGAACAATTCAAAAGTATAATATTATATTATTATCATTCAATTGACTATTTTGTACAGACATCGATTTTAAGAATAATATCCAAGCAAAAGTCTTATAAAAAAGCTTATGAGCAAGGACTAAATTTTTCTTAAACGAGAAAAAAAATAACATATCATCATAGATAAAATATATGAATTTATTGGAAGAATGGTCTCATGTTGTGTTATAGTAAACTTACTTCATTCTATCAGCATAAGATAACTTATGAATTCCTTTTTTAAACTCGCAGTGGAGAGCGGCAATTGAGAGAGTTATAAAAACTTTTCTTTGTTTTATTCTCTCCTCGCCGGCCCTTTTGTTGCGAGGATTCCGTCTGGAGTCAAATCGTTTTCCGATACTGCTTCACGTGTTATGGACAATCATACATCGCGACCGGTTCTAACTTATATTGCGATCTTCTGATTTTTGTTTCGCTTACACTTAGCAGCTCATAATGTTGAATATTTATAAACAAAAATATACTCAATATACTACTACTACTACTAATACTAGTATTTTTTAAAGTAACTACTTATGTAGTAGTACTTAAGTGCAGAACTGCAACAGTCAGATCCACAGTAAACCTTAATATTTTTGATTCACAACGAAGTGCAAACAATACTTATGTTACGCCTCGTTATAATATTTGTTTTTTTTACTAATAATATTAATGTTTCTATTGATATTGTTTTAGTACAACTTTTTTGGTCGAAATAACTAAATTGGTACTCGATTGTGTCGAAACCAAAACCAACAATTAAATTCAATGAACTGTCCTAAAATAGATCTATTCTAGTAAACGGAGGTCATGTCTTCAGTTCGATTGAATTTTTTTTTTTAACTCAGACAAGAGAGCAGATCGATTAAAAAAATGTTTAATGATAGTAATTTATTTAAATAAAGCGAACATAATTAATTATTTACTTACTTATTTACTTCATTTACATTCAATTTGTAAGAACGTTATGATATTTCCAGTCGAATTTCAAAATACAAACAATTTTCGTTATTATAAAATATTATCTGTTATTGACGTTTATTTCCGGACGATTGGACGGCACCAGTCACGTGACATGCGATCGTTGGAATTAGTGATAAGGTTTTAATGTCATGTGCGGTAGAAATCGTTCAATCAATTCGTATAACCCGACCTTAAATTGAAAATTTTAATTTTATGACATCTTTTTTTTTTTTATTCAGATAACATTTGTTTAATTTGTGTTTGTAAATTCTTGTTTTTGTAATTTCTTGGTGATAGGGTTTGGTTTGGTTTGGTAGGGTGGGATCATCCACTCGTTACTGAATATTCTACAGCCAAGCCAACTTAGTGTTGTTGTAACGTGAAAAGCGTCCATTAGGTAGCATTTAGTAGCATTTAGTAGCATTTAGCACGAGGAACACATATTAAAAAAACTCCTGCTCAGCGCTATGAACATAATTAAAAACCCTATCGGCACTATAACTTTCCGCCCCGCATAGGAGCAACGTCGTGGAATAAGCTCCAAGCTGCTCAAGAGGAGAGGAGGCCTTTACTTTTTTATATAAAAGTAGGCTCAGAATTTGAAGCTTAATTAAGTGGATTGTAAGATATTGTCAAAAAACCAATTTTTATCTTTAATTTTTGAAAACGTCTTCATTACGACGTTTGAATCGTAAGCACGACGGGAGTACTGCACTGCATCATTGTTGTCGGTAGAGCTCGCCGGGGCCGTGTAACCGTACGGTGACGTTCGTCTGTTGTACGAACGGAAATTTTTAGATTTATCGAGGCATTTTTCTTTTTACTCGTCTCTACAGAACGACGCTAGTGTTCTTGCTTTTATTGTTTCGCATGTGACTAGGCTTTCTATCAGCCCTCTTTTTGCTCCTCTCTATTGAAGAGTGCTACCCTCTCGACCACTTTTAATATTTTCGAGAGCGTGTCTGCGGTGCATTTTTGTTAAAACTTACAATGCAGACGGTATGCAGTACTTCTGCTATGCATAGGAAATTCGATTATGGATTAGCAACATACATTAGCACACTGTAAAACCTGTTTTGATTGAATAATAATAAAAATACATTATACAGTTTTACATTAATCATAAATAAATTTATATCTCAAGTGAAAATATCAATAAATAAGGCACATCATTATAGCCCATACAAGATTATACAAATGATAAAATGCTTGAAATTAGTAGTCGGTGTTTCCATATATTTAGGTTACATAGATGTAATTTTATATGATTATTATATTTATAAAACGACTGATAAAAAAAAGAAGCTACTATGCTTATCGGTTTCTGTAGAAGTATTCTCTTGTCTAAGTTTCGAACAGTTTGTAGCTTTAAATTTAATGTTTCTTGTAAAGACGGGCCTCAAAAATACGTATAGGAGCCTACTTCAACGAAGTACCGTTTTGATTTTAATTTGTCAGACGTTTTTAATTTAAACAAATTCGCAAAACTAAAGTCCTTCCTTCCGCATGCCTAGTGTACTATCGAAACCCTTCCGCTGCGCATGCTCGCGCTCAATCTCTGATGTTTATCTTTTATAATCTTCTTAGAAAATAAATACATCTGATCACCGCTCATCTGATCTTTGTTATTAACTGGCGGAAAAAAAATGAGTTCTCGATAGTATTAGTTATTAAGACTTCATATTATTACTGTATATCATATTACTACGTATTATTTTGTTGGTTGTGTATCTTGTTTCCAATATTAATTCCAAATCATCAGACTGACACTAATACGCATGACATATTCGCAAACATTTTTCTGCTTAAATGTGTTTTCCTTCAACGGAGTTACCTTTATATCTAATCGCAGATAAAGATAATACGTTAAATATATGTGTAAACATGTTTTAATGTGTTTACCAAAGATGGTTCAGTGGTTAGAACAAATTAATTTTAGCCGAAGATTGCAGCCTCTAACCTAGGCAAGCACGCACAGAGCACCCACACAGATTCAATTAGCTAACGTATACCGATGTATACAATCTCCATCAAATGTAATAATTATTATTTTTTAATTTATTCGAAAGTATTTTAGTAAATGTATATTTAATTAGTCTTTGAATATGACGATTCAAAAATAGTTACGTTAATTTTGAATCAAAATGTGTTGATTACCTTAGCTTTGGGTAATTTTCAAGGCATCGACCCGGTCATCAAATTAGAACTAATTAAACGGATACAAAGAACCGCATTACTTGGGATTGCGATCGATCTATTACGGGGGTGTTTGAACCCTCACGAGGGTGAACAGTTGTCGAACGAGATTTTTTGTTTTATGATAATAGCAAACTTTCCTTGTACGATTGTTTTGTTTTGATCGAAAAGAATCACATAGTGTGTAGTGAAAATACGAGAAATAGAAAGACTCACGATGTTGAAATACAATTTTACTTAAATTACGAGTATGATAATAAATTAATTAATTAAATTAATTTAATAAATAAATACATATTGGACAACATCACATACATTACTCTGATCCCAATTTAAGTAGCTAAAGCACTTGTGTTATGGAAATCAGAAGTAACGATGGTACCACAAACACCCAGACACAAGGCAACATAGAAAACTAATGAACTTTTTTCTACATCGACTCGGCCGGAATCGAACCCGGGACCTCGGAGTGGTGCACCCATGAAAACCGGTGTACACACTACTCGACCACAGATGATATTATACAATAATTGACCAGCTGAGTTCTATTCTCTGAGAAGCATAGCGAAGGAAGTCACGGTTATTGTCGCGATGTCGATTTGATTGCTTTCGCAATGTATTATAAATTAAATAACAGATACAATTAAATAAATTAACAACGGTTAAAAATAATTAAATGAAAATAAATAACATTGTAATTATTCCACGTGATTTAAAAAGTAACAATGAATTCGTTTAAGTAATGTTATATTAAGCAGTATATAATGTAAAGAGATTATAAGGGAGCCTAACGTTATGTCCTTGCGTGACGATTTCTGCCAGTTGACTCTACTGTAAACCGCGTAAAAGAACTCGTTACAAAAATTGGAAGAGTACTTTAAGGGCATAAGAATTATTTGCTCCGACAGGTTTAAAAAGTTATATATTCAATAGAATTTAGATATAATTCAATATATTTAATTATATTAAATCCCTTTTTAAGAATTTTTAAGATAATTTAGAATAGAAAACATTTATCAACACAATATGTAGTTATGTAAAAACAATAATACAATTGCAATGAAACGAGCTCTGTAAACATCCAATTTACATATCAGTAATATATTATTTGCCGAGATGGCCCAGTGGTTAAAACGCGTACATCTTAATCGATTTCGGGTGCAAGCCCAGGCAGGCACCATTGAATATTCATATGCTTAATTTGTGTTTATAATTCATCTAGTGCTCGGCGGTGAAGGAAAACATAGTGAGGAAACCTGCATGTGTCTAATTTCAACGAAATTCTGCCACATGTGTATTCCACCAACTCGCATTGGAGAGCGTGGTGGAATATGCTCCAAACATTTACAGGCTGCTAGTGTAAAAATATAAACATATTATTTATTTCATAATTGTCCAATAATTTTATTTGTTTTTGTTTTTAATTCGAAGTTTGGCGCACAATCATAGTCTCATGGGGCGTTTATAGACAATAAATTACGAGGGATCCTTCTTATCTCAGCCTCACCCGTGGCGAAGGAAAAATCCTATAAAATATCAAACTATAGCTTTAATCAAAGAATATATTGTCATTTATTGAGTTTCTCGTTTACTCATCAAGATTTTATTGTTCAAGGATATTTGTGTCATTTCTATTCTTATTGCGTTTATTGCTCATAAATCTCGTGGTTCGCTTTTCATCTGTCCCGCGAGCTCCGACGGAGATACAAGTGACGTGTTGTTCGACGTGGCGCAGTCACCACGAGCATCCTTATTACAAATGTATATGATTTCTTTAATTTAAATTTAAACAGGAACAGCGGAGTTAAATTTAGTTTGACGTCTACATTTAGAGATTCTATTTAACTTACCATTGCTATCGAGTACCGGTTCAGAATGTAGATAGATTCTATCGGATATCACTAGTAAAAAGTTTAATAGTTGATCTTATATATTTATTAATTAAACCATATACATTACAATCAATTAAATTGACATATACTGCATAATAATTAACGAATAATTATTCAACGCTATTATTATGTTAACGAAGTCGGATTATAATTATTTAATTTTCAACAGTTAATCATTAACTGGTACGAAGATATTTAGCTACATATCAATCTACATACTGAGGCGTGGTGGGATAAACTCCAAGCCTCATATAGATATTATATAATTATATTAACAGACTTTCGTTTTTTTTCGTAGTAAATTAATTAATTATCTACATTTATTAGCAAAGTCCGACTTGACTTCACTATGACATTAGCCATTCGACAAAGTTAGTGAAATAAAGGCACGGTGATAAACCCGGCTGATTAAACGCGCTGCGCTGCGGAGGGACTGCTAAGGACTATTACACACTTTAAGTTTTCTACGCGGCTGTGTTTTTGTTAAAAGCTAATTGTAAGCATTGTTTAAAAATAATTCAAAGTCTAAGAACTATTGAAACTTGAAAAATATATATAATTTATACATTTAATTAACTCGATCAAAAGTAAAGCCAAATCAAAAATACATACAATTTAAATATGTGTACACAGATGTGTTTGAATATATTTGCTGTGTTTGAAATATAATAAATCGGTCGCACTTTCGGCGTCACGAACGCTACGCGTGGCAACACCTCGCACGTCACTACAATAATAAAGTTTCTCATCAACTCAGCCCTTCAATGCACTCCAATAAAACTTTATTAGCTGTAAAAACACACGAGCGGCCCTCGCGAGCCGCTGTCATCGGGTCGCATTATCGGACCACTTGTAATGCTTGACGTTGAGCTTTAAAATAAGCGAGATCATCATTGATCATCCAGGGCTCTCCATATACGTGTCGGCATGTGGCGCTCGAATTTACGTAGTCGTTTTGTTTTATATTTTGCATTGATATTTTAATGCAATTTCCTTACGTTAACATAAAAAATACCTTCAATTAGATAATAACCATAATAATCTTGGAATAATAATAAAATGCCCGCAACTTGGACATAAACTGGCACACATTTGTGGACTGGCCGATACGTCTTTTGGTCACCGTGACTGAATTTGGTCAGGACCTATGTTTATGGTAATGTCGTCCAGCTACTATTAAATGAACATATCAAGTTGGGGCAACTTCATCGTCTTTTTCGTACATTTGTTGTGTATTACAGTTCACATGAGTTAACATTTAACATAGTTCAATGAAGAGTATTCGTAAATATAATATAATAAATATAAATCAAAATGTGTCTTAGTATTTTGAAGCGTCTAACAGTCATCCCCCGGGGGGGGGGGGGGTTTGATATTGGCGCTACTTGTTGGTGGGGCTTTGTGCAAGTCCACCTGGGCAGTAAACTGTCAATCATCAGATATTCAAGCGACAAACAGTAGTACTTAGTAGTGGGGTTCCGTTATGAGAGGTGATTGAAGGAGTGTAACTACAGGCACAAGGAATGTAACATCTCATCTTAACTTAGTGGCGCATTGGCGTTTTAAAGAATGTTTAATATTTCTTGTCTGATGTCTTTGCCACCTAGGTGGCCCATTGGGTCCGCTATAATGCTACATAAATACCACGGTAATATGGTTCCATGGTAATAAATACCATGGTCCCACTAACTATACTACAGAAAAAACCTTTACGATTGATTCACAGATCATTTTCGTTTGATTGCCCACTAATCTGTGGTCGGCATGATTGAAATGGCAATTTCTTTTTTAGTAAATATTCGGTACACGGTGTCTATTGTACATTGATTGTTATCTGCCAAAAACCATCAACAAAACGAGCACAAAAGCGCGAAAAAAAAAGAGTTCCTATACGCAGCTTTTATACAATTTAGGTAATAAATTATTATTTTGTATGACGCGCATCAGGTATCTTAAGCGAAGTGTAACTACATTAATAAATATTCATCACGGTGGGTGTTTGAGGAGCGAGTCTCGGCTCTGCGCTGCGCTGCTCGCGTGCGACTCGAGCGAGAACTTTTCGCGTGTTCACGGTTCACACCTTGCGAGGTGTAATTAGGTTATTTTTAAAGTCAATCTTGTAGCTACACAACTTGCCCTAGATAACTTTATATATCAATATTTTGGAAGCCGTCAATTTCCATTTCCACGGTTTCGTGTATCAATTAATTAAAATAAAAGCCTACCAATATTCCACTCCTGAGCATAGACTTCCTCGACCTATAAGGAGAAAGCTTGGAGCTTATCCCACAATGCGACTTTAATGCGGGTTGTTACACGAAGGAGAACTCCATCAGAATTATGCAGGTGTCATCCGATGTTTCCCGTTATCACGTGACATTAATTAAAAATATATTGAGCAATTAAATGTCAGTACTGCTTGCTCGGGTTCAAACCCACGATAACCTCGTATTCGATGAAATAGACTACCTCGACTTACGTTAAACATAAATATGTATAATCATTCCTCAAGGACTTTAAGACATTTATTATTGCAAGGAAGTAGGAGGAAAAGACTCCGTATACGCAGAATTTATATGTTCTATTAAGTTTTTTAATAAAACATTTTAGCCGCGTATGACTGTTATGACTTCCGAGGCCAATACAACCAATACATACAGTAATATTTTTGTACATACACGTATATTGTAAACGACACGGACCTCTTCTAAAAGTAGTTGTAAAAACATCATAAATTTCATATTTAAATCCGCGTACAAAAACAATCCCGATGCGACGCTAGTATCAGAGATCATCCTAAAATAGGTTTCCTCGGCGTTTATTCTGATCCTCTACACGATTCTTCTTCCACTTAACAAAGATCATCTCTAAACTAATAACAATAAGTGCTATTTTCGTATGTAATGAAATATGTGCAAAACTGTCAAATGTATGCGGGTAAAGGTGCAGGGTAAAAAAGACACCTGCGACCCTCGGAGTAAAATATACGGTGTTCAAGAACGTGTTACGAGGAAAGGGAAGCTTATGGAAGCGTAGTCTTTGAGGCACGTTTATCGGCTCTGCAGGAAAGGGGATACATTATTTTACATTTGTTAAAAGTATTACAAGAAGAAGCTCCTTATACTATAAATGTATTTTCAGTTTTAAAGTGTTTTATATTCAAGTTTGATTATTTGAATATTATTAATACATTCATCGTTAAGTCCAATCCAGACCCATTGTTGTTGTATTTTAAAACCCAGTGAGATTTGTATTCATTTGATACCAATAAGAAGTAATAAAAATAAATAAGAAAGTTCTTTCAATAAATATTCAAAGAACTGTCAGATTTTTTATCACAAGCTTCTTTTTCGTAATATATTTTTGACAAGATTTTATTTTTATTTGAATATTAAGTAACACACAACTATGGAAGCCATCGGCTTATTTTCACAGAATATATTTTATTCTATATTTGACCTGTGACATTTAACATCGGAATAACAGGGCGGTAACGCCTAATCGAGCAAGGACAACAACGTATATTCACATCTTAAGAATACGTACAATACTGCAACGATGTAATGTAAGCAAACGTAACACAAAGACAAAACTACTGTAATCTGTCTGTAAAGGGTAATTAAAGCAAATCACATGCAATAATATTACCGAGGCAAACGGATGCAGTTTTCGGTGTCGCTCGTAACACGTCCGCGTCCTCTAAATGCTCTAAATGAACTCATTAACAGGAACAATCAAATCACTTTAACGTATCAACCTGATAATTACGACACAACATTCTATTTGCGCGTCCAATGATTTATTTATGGCCGATGTATTCTCAACAATACGTCGCTTAATATAACTATTGTGATTGGTCTGACAGACTCTTCTATGTTTTAAATGACATTGAAAAATTATATTCTTAGGATTGAATAGAGTTTCAGTATATCTTTAATTGTTTTTGTTTATACTGATTGCATTTTCCAGAGGAATGGCTTAATTTTAGCGATTTGAATATAGTGAGAGAGACACTCCATCACCCTCGTAATATGGCAAAGAGTTCGGACATAGGCTTGTCGGCTACAGGTGCTTCCCGTAAAGGACAACTGCCAGAATCTAGGCAGCTATTTAAAATTTGTCGACAAAAAAAACAATAACTTTTTACCAACCCTGGAATTGGTCTTGAATCCTGGTAATCGAAGCTACAGCGTACTCCAACACTATTAAGATGTCGTCTGATGTGCTTGTAATATTTACTATTCGTATTATCTCAAACACGATCAGCCAAAAAACGTACAAAGCGTTCAGTTCCTGCGCTCCCACGCAAACGGGTCGGCTAATAAGCATCGCCTCACACATCAACTAATAACAGGGCCCGACAAATAGACAAGCTCTATTAAAGTAAACCCATTACCCCACTGCCCACGCCCACGGCCATACGTGGGCGAAGACAATCGCTCAATTTGTAGTCGACCGTAATTACTTCGATCATCCTTTTAGTAATATTACCCTTTTTATAAAATGAACAATAATGGGTAAACTTCCCGTTCCTGAGAGATAGCTTATCAAGGAATTTACGAGTAAAGGTACGACTTGTATCGGCCAGTTGATTTGTTGATTTAAAAATAGAATCATAATAGATGATAATAATTAATGTTTGTGTTCTACACGTTCCTGAACTATTGTTCTCATGATGTGATGAGACTTTGGCGAGGGTTTCAGCCCCTCTATGAAGCCAAAATGAAACAAGTACTTCTCTCTGTATGTTTGTCCTTCAATAGAAATGTAGACCCATAATCCGCAAGCTTGAAGTTGGGACGAGTAGCTAGTGTAATATAAATCACGATATGTGATAGGGAACTACTTACTATTATATATATGTTATATATATAATAGACAATACAGATCATGAAAAACGACGACGAACGATTTTCAACCCAGATAGGTATAAGTCAATTGTTTATGATTACCCCAGCTGTGTGATTTTGGACACAAGTAATCATTGAGTTGCTTGCCCGTTCTTTTCGATCGAATATTCATCAACTGAAACTTTCAATTTAAATTATTCTTGTATAACGACGATTCAAAAGTTGCAAGAGCCTACTTGGCTAAAGTATATTTTGATGATGATTGATCGTTATTAATAAATCAATTTTCATTAACACAAAATAAACTTCAAGAAAGCAGTAAATATTTTTAAAAGTTATGATAAGAATTACTTTATTTACACACAATGATCAATATCAGCGGTCAACTGTTGATCACCTCACTCTGGTACCAGGTGAAGCTAATTAAGGTCATTTTATTTATCCCGAGGCAAGGAAACACAAATTCTCTTTACAAAAGCGGTTCCAGCGCACTGAGCTCAAGATACAAATGTTTGTTTCCGAGGACCCCCGACAACTATTCCACTTAGCTCCAGCTGACACTTCAAAGCGCGCCACGCTTATCTTTATTCTGTCTACAAGTTTTTTTCCCGCAGAACAACAGTTTCAGTCGAGAGCTTGACAAATAACATGGCAACACTTACAAACTCCTTGCTTCTAGAAAAAGGTATTCACAATTGGGTAAATAAAGTTACTGTTCACGGTATAGTATCGTGGGCGAAATTCTGTTTAAAATGAGACCTTATCTCGTTAGCTTACGTTTGACATTACAACATTTTATGGATTCTTGACATTTTGTGGCCAGGAACATTAAAAGGAGGAGTAAAAGTTTTACAGCGCTCTGAAGGTATAATGCTGCTTTGTCCGAAAGGCCGTTTGGAGAATTTACGTTAAACTAAGATACATCAGAATGTAAACAATAGCCATTCTAACACTCCTTACTGCATGTTTCGCATTGTAAGAAATACTTACCGAATCATTGCTTGACCTAAGTTCATACATCTATTATAAGTAGTAAGTAACAATACCATCAGAATAGTAATTGTTTGGCAACATATGTAATAATTTAATTATATTTAACAAACATTCACAATTTCGTTATTAATTATTGTTTCTTCTCGGTTTTTCTTGAAACTATATTTTGAATCAGTACTTAATTGAACTTTATTTTAATTTGGAATAATTACGATCGAAGGCTCGTAAGAGCCTACCTAAGTTAAGGTAAATTTAGATTTTTTATTGATTTCGAGGACTCAACATTGATTACAAGCTTTATTTATTTTTTAACTTAAAGTATTTGTAGTATGTACTTCAAATTTTGTAACTGAATTTTAAACTAGTTATGTAAAGTTAATTGAGCTTAAATTTTCCAAACACTTTTAGTGCTGGAAGCAACAATAACTATAATTATACTAAACTGTATTCGTTAAGCGTTGGTTTTCATTTATTTGTATTAAATTTATTATAAAGTATTGCTTTTTCAGCTAACCCACGCCTTTCTTTAAGAATTTAAAGCTGAAAAAATAAACTCTCACGAATTCGAAAATGATTCTTGTGTTGGTACAAATTTCTTTTGAATAATTCATGACCGCCTTATCTGATATCGTTGTTGTCATACAAGAATTACTTTTTGTTCGACAGACTAGCGATCGAACACTTCGTAAATAAACACGTTCCAATTGTAACAAAGAAAACGAACGTTTGAATTTTATACCAAAGACCTTAGAGGCCAGTATTGAAGCGAATCCGCCAACAGAGCAGAGCATCGAATCATTAGTATCTTGTCATGTTATTACAAAAACGTTGTTTGGTACCGTTGGAGAATGTCTTGATAAATTCAAAGCTGTGAAGAAACACTTACATTCCAATAAAGTTTGTGTAGGTGACTTACCTGAAACAGAAAGAAAATAAATTATTGGTAACATGCCGTGACAAAAAAATTAAATGATAAAAAGTTCGTTATCGTGAGAACTGACCGTTGATGGCGAAGTAATACATTCGAAAAACACATACGGATGGTCTTTTTTTAAATAAAAAATAACATGACTGTCAGTTAGCTCATAATCGTTGCAGATGATAATTGCTGAGAAAACTATGGTCAAAAAGACTAACTATAAAAGACATGATATTAAGGTAAAACTCAAATATTTTGTTTTATAAACAAGGAATTCATGCATAAATGAAATTCACTTTTAGCAATCATTTGCAAAAAGTACGATATTTGAATTAATTACCTTATTTTTTATAAAATCATAGGTATCCTTGGGTAACAAAACAAAAGATAAACTTTAGCACCTGCATAAAGTAACCTCCCCGATAGAACATGCTGCTATTGTATTAGAACAGTACAAACGCACAGAGATAAATACAAAAGCAACACGAGCCCCATTACACCAAACCCGTCAGTGTCGCACGGCGCAACTCTTGATAAGGATTGACGCTCGTCTCAACTCTTGCATTATTCACCATCCATTCGTCCTCTGTCCACGCTGTGCCGACGTCGACCGACACTCTCCGAGATTGCCAATAACAGTAGAAAACACAAGAGCAATGCATGATCTTTAGTTATCAACGATTTATAAAACAGAATAAAACAATGACGGATTCAAAGCTAAACTTTTTTTAGCTCACAGCGACCGCTTCTTATCTCAAACGGAAACGAATTACATTGCCAACTAAATAATTAACATGAAACATTAATTCAATGTCATATATCCAGTCAATGGATAAAAAACCGAAACACGTAACGCTTGAATACAGCGCAGTAATGAAAAAATAATGTTATCATTTTAACTCAACTACATATTTTATTCAATAAATACTTACAACAAAACAGCTAATAGTTTGTATAATGCAAGCGTTTGCCAAGCATATTATAAATTACGTTCAAACTGTAGAAAACGAGGAAACTTTCAATATAGCTGCTCAGGTTATTATTATAGCGGAATATCATATCCATCGAGTAAGCCGTGACTAATTATAATGATACAGTATAATACCGGCCGCAGCCGCATTACTGAATCTATCAACGCAAGTAATAGAAATCAAGCGAGCCGGGACGGGGACAAGATTGATCACTCGCGAGACCGAATTATTCATGTTGCGACACAGCACTCCACGATCACGATCATTCCATCATCCCGCTATCTGGAGCCGGGAGATAATCGTAGATTAGGATTCGAGGAGGATCGACAGATTCATTCTATATTTTTAATAATTCCTTACGGGCGAATGTTTTAATCGATCAAAGTAATCCGGCGACCAGAAAGTCTCGTTTCCCGCCCGCGCTGCTCACTCGGTCGGCTATCAACCAAGCGAGAACACATCCGAATACATCGCAGCGCGCACTCGGCATTCATTTCCTTAAGAGGTTTTCTTATAATACATTCTTATTTACTTTTTGAAGTTAAACGTTGATTTAAATTAATAATTTATACTATACATAACATTTTAAGAAATTAGCAAAAATATTTTCGTAAGAGATCTATCTTTAGGATACGACAATTATTGTGAGGTATACTTACGTAAAGTATAATGTATAGATTTGATGAAACTAAAACTTCTTATACATCTATGCACTCTCGACGGCGCGCAAAGTTTAATTATTATTATTATCAGCGTGAATGAGCACGAGTGAGTGCCCGTGCTTACAAAATGTCTCAGTGGGCGTGAGACGACTGAAAAATAAATTACTTAATTTAAGTTTATATAATTATAACGACAATTTAACGAGGAGGGGTGCGCTTACTTGAGTAAATACATGTATCAACATTTAAGTAATAGTTATAATTATGTATTTAATTTTTTGTAACTTTACAAATCATTCTTAAACTTATTTCAATAGAAGCGTTTTTGTGTGATTATTCGTAGTCGTCATAGAATAAATTTAATAACTCATTCAACTGAGTAACAGGTATTCCCCATTCTTTAAAGATGACTAACAATAAAATTGTAAAGTATAAGTTGAGCAGAAATAATTCTGATTCGACGAAACAAATACTGCTAAGGAGCTCCACGCGTTATAAACATTTAATTATTATTTCTTAATAAAAAAATAAAAAATTAAGCGTTTCAAATCTCGCTGGTTAATATTAAATACGTCGCTTCTTATTCTCAGTGTGTCTGACAGCTGGTTCCACCTTAACGCAATAACTGTCACGAAAATATGCAACCAATAAGAGGAGAGCATCTCCAAGTGGTCGCATTACTTTTATCTTTTTATTTTCGCCCC
This sequence comes from Vanessa tameamea, assembly GCF_037043105.1. Taxonomy (NCBI): domain Eukaryota; kingdom Metazoa; phylum Arthropoda; class Insecta; order Lepidoptera; family Nymphalidae; genus Vanessa; species Vanessa tameamea. Next base: position 12,730,713 of record NC_087320.1, on the reverse strand, counting down.
TTTAATTTATAACATTATAAATACACATGTGATATAGGTACCTACATGTTATGTTTTATTTTATATGTATATTTACACGTAGCACAACCGCGTTTTAGCAAAATGTTTACTAAAAACGCTCGAAATTTGTACGTATATCAACAACGATTATGATGGTCAATAAGAGAATTAATAATTCAAGTGGACCAATAAATTATCTTTATGGTTACTCAGTATATATACTATTATACTAAAACTATTCACATGTGCACTAATAATAGTGATTCACTAACGAAGAAAGCACACACATACAATTGCCTTTACAATATTAGTAAGAATATAAAGCAGGAGCGAAGCTGCTGGCTCGCGGGTGTCGAATAATGATAAGCAAACAAAGTCTATGATGACGACGCAAAAGTAAATCAAATTTAAGGCAACACAAAACAAACATTCACTAGACAAAACAAACGGAGGGACACGGTCGTTCATTGAGGAGCTAACGAAGCGAAGGCACGCGAAGGCACCAATTAACTAATTGTCAGTATTGGTGACCATCTCGTGTATACGTAAACTGTGAGAGTTTTAATCGAACTTTACTTGTGTAAGCGACCTCTTCCCGCTATTAAAAGTAGCCCGTACCAGAAGCCAAATGTATTTCACAGATAAATCAAATCATTATTGGCTTAGACACGTGTGCGTGAATTTCGTGTGTCAGTGGGCAGATATTTAATGTGGAAATATTTATATTAATATTATGTAATCAAAATAGAAAGTGCCCCACAAACAAAAGCCTAATTATTTTATTTTGACTAAACATTATATCTAATTCAAGTAATATTAAATTAAATGGGGGTAAAATAATTAACTAGGCTGTATCGCGTTACATAATTATATAAACCTTATTTTCCTAATTTTCTGTATTCCTGCGGAGTTAAAGCGGAGAGAATAAAATATAACCTTGACCTTTTTCATTTGTAAAGGGTCAAATGTCTAAATAATTTAATTTTACCAACTAATCATAAAACAATTTTAAATGAGGTATTTATATAATATTCGATGATATAACATAAACGACATCACAGTTCTCTACTAATTGCACTTGACACACATTGAACTTGGGAGTTGGGACTCTAGAGAATTGTGTCAACATCACGCACAAATATTGAGCTCTATTTGCATTATATACACAAGCAAAATCCACCTTTATTACCTTTGTAACAAGCACGTTGATGGCACGCTATAGTAATACGTATAAAATAATTGGAATACGGTGTACACGTTACGGAATTCTTTCTTAATGATGCTGAAGATGATAGAGACATTTAGTATGAATGGTTCGTTCATATAACGCCTGATCGACTGTCAGTAATTAAGGCGGTTAAGACCTTTGATCTCAATTAGTTCAATTAATAAATGTTTCCGTGTTTCTAGTAATCGTTCGCATTCCTAGAACAATACGTACACGTTATATTTGTATTGTAATTTAAAATTATATCGTGTTTTTTTTACATTACATTACAATAAGAGCCTGCAAATTTCCCACTGCTGGGCTAAGGCCTCCTCTCCCTTTGAGGAGAAGGTTTTTGGAGCATATTCCACCACGCTGCTCCAATGCGGTTTGGTGAAATACACATGTGGCAGAATTTTGTAGAAATTAGACACATGTAGGCTTCCTCACGTTTTCCTTCACCGCCGAGCACGAGATGAATTATAAACACAAATTAAGCACATGAAAATTCAGTGGTGCCTGCCTGGGTTTGAACCCGAAATCATCGGTTAAGATAACACGCGTTCTAACCACTTAGCTATAGCGGCTCATATCATGGTAACAAACTTTTATAACTTCATCTGTTAAATGTTTGAGTCAAATCTCAGAACTGAAGTCAAGCCAATTCAACCGATAGTGTCGTAATTTTGTAACTAAATGATCTTTTATGTTTTTTTTGTATGCAAAATTTATTCAATTAGACGCGTTGAATAAAAGCTTGTATTGATTGATAAAGCCGAGTTAAACCGCGATTTCATTTGATTTCATTGTCCGTAATATAGACAATACAGATAGTATTATTTGTAAACTATTAGTTTTGTATTTTAGTCACTGTTGAAAAGATAGTAAAAAAAAAAACAAAAAATTCGAACCTTAACTATTAATTGGAAAACTTCTGCAAAGTTATGGAAAGTTAAATAAGCTCTATAATAACGACAATTTGCTTTCATAGTTGGTGATTTCGTTTTTAAAAGAAATTTAAAATAACCGGATCTTTTTATTTTTAAAACGTAATTAATTCTTATGAATATTTAAATTTTCGTAATATTTTTAATTTTTAATCTTCTTGGAGTTCCTTGGATGTTTTTTTAAATATGGAAATTGTTCACTTCTTCTGCAGACATATACATCTCTGCCTCTGTAGGTGTCCTGTTCTTTTATCATAAGTGATATTTGATATTTTGTGGCTCCGATTTACTAGTAATTATATGTATATATATATATATATATAAGTATAAGTATATATAGGCTAATATAATATAAGGCCGATACTCTTTATACTTTTTACTTTATAGATTAAGATATCTCAGTGACGACTTTAATAGTCCAGTAGGTTCAGTATTTCACTTAAGTACAGTCACATAAAAGTATACTATGATACACACGTATTTTAAATTTATTTTATGTAAAAATGATATATGAGAGCATAAAATTCAGAACTTTTCATCTCTGATCTCATTCCCACTTATGTAGGTACTAGCTACGGACGCTTATACGTGTTCAGGGGACAAAGGCAGTACGAAGGATGCTGCAAAGGACCCCCCGTCGGACGACCACCGACGTTGAGCGTAACTGCGCTACCATAGGCTAGGAGGCAAATGAATGAGGCACTTTAAAAGAATAAAAAGGAAATTGATGATAGATACTCCAGTAATACAAACGCAAGATATTTGTGTTATAAAAACATTGGGAGCAGTTATTTTTTTTTTATAAATCCTGCTCCCAAGACTTCTTTTTAAATAAATTCCTAGGTCGCCACTTACATACTGGTTGCAATCTTCATAAAAACTTACCTGGAATAGTTACAAAAAAAACAGAATTGACATGTTATGAACGAAGGAAGTCGTTCATAAATCTTCGTTCGTCTGATATAATATTATTAAAATATTTTTTCTGATTTACAAGTTGGTGGGATGCGGCTGAATGCGAAAGGCGGAGGACCGTAAGCTTGTGCGTACACTGGAGATGCCAATGATTACTATAATTCCATTGGTGTCATAACTACAATATAACAAAACTCAGCTAACTTACAACACACACTAAGGGTTCATCGTTTTCTTATTTAAATACTGTTTTAAGAATGTTGGCGCATTATTACTTACTGCTCTGGAGTCTATAGGCGGTGGTGACCACCCCATCAGGTGGCTCATTTGAACGTCCATCTATCTATTTTACAAAAAAAACTGAAATGCCACATCCACACATTCCTTACCCTCGTCTGAATTTTTATACGATAATATCGCACACATTGTCTCAGCTGCGATCCGAACGTTCGATACCACGCGCGGAGACCGCGGGGCGCGGAAATAAAAAAAAGGTCGCCAGAACGATGCTGTATCCTTTTCTATTGATTGTGATTTATTATCCGTCACGAGTTCCGGGAGCCAATCGTGTCACAATACGCATGACGGTATTATGACGTGTTTTTACAACACACAAGCACGAAACACTGACGAAAAAGTTTACTCGTAACTGTTTATAACAACTTCTACTGCATGGCTTCTGGCTATAGTGTGTGTATTATGAGTATTTATTTTATAATCTATCACAGATATATGTTACAATGAAACGGATTAGGTTAGAGTATTTATAATTTAACTGAAATTCACTTCGATAGATTATTATCTAACGAAAAATAATGGGCACATTGCGGTTCACACGACACCACGGATATACCTAATGTAGTTCACATCTTCGTAGGTTGTCTGGGAAAGATCATCACTTTGGTAATAGGACAGCCGTTTGCAAAGTTTTTTTTTTAAATTATTCTTTTTTTATAATTCTTATTTGTGCAATAATATTGTTTATTAATATTATTACAATCTCAATAAATATAAATTGTTATGACGCGATCAAATGGTGATGTGTATTTTAATTTAATTCTGTAGTAGGTACTTTTAATAAGCATTTAAAAATAATATCTTATTACATATAATAAACTCTTTACATTTGCTCGTGTACATCAAAAACTTGCGTAGTTATCATTGCGTACCGGTGTTGTAATTGTTCTGTCCAGTTAAAGGTATGCAATTTATTTTGTGTTGGCAACGTTTGTGTAGGCGAGGTCTGCAAATCACTTACAATATAAGGTGAGTCCACGACCTTTTCACTGGCTACCTATATGATTGTCTACCTATATGATTTATTATTCCTATCACTAAAACGGTTTCTGTTTTTTTATTTTTATATAATATATATAAAGCCTAGATGTCCCAGAAGTTGGAACGTGGGCATCATATTCGATGTTTTCGGGTTTAAGCCCAGGCAAGCACCACTGAATTTTCATGTGAATAATTTGTGCGCCTAACTCATGTTGTGTTCTGCGATGAAGGAAAACACGAGGAAACCTGCATGTAATCTACATGTCTAATTTCAATGAAATTCTGCCATGTACATATATCGAATATGAATAAGCTCTAAACTTTCTCCTTAAAAGAAGAGAGGAGGACTTAGCCCAGCAAAGGGATACATATGAATATTTTCACGACTAATCAAGCATATTTATCAAAGTGTATTAAAATCTCAAACCACTATTAGAGATACATAACATAACATTCCCTAGAGTTCTTACATACGAGAATATAGCGTTATATACAATGTAAAACTAAATTAAAGAAATCAGTTTTTGTGGTAGGGGTTGTATTATGATCTGACGAGGGAGACTGGGTGGCTGGAGATCAGCAGCATCGCACGCCACGCATCTTTGAACTGACTGAGACAAAACACATAATAATGGGGAAGCATGGATCAAATGCCACGTGGCGGAAACTTCAACCGAGATACTTTAGACTTTTCTCATTTTTTGGGACGAAGTTCTTTTATGCGGTTTTAGTTGAGTGAACTGGCGGACCATAACGTAAGGGAAAATCATTACGAGGGGGGCAGGCGACCTTTCTCTCTCTTTCTGTTTTATAATATTATATATAAAAATATTTAAATTAATTTTTGTTATTGTTTTTCACAATAACATTTTTTTTTAATAAAAGAAATATAACTTTATTATTTCATATATGAGGTAGTGGTGACCAGTGTTTACGCAGCGCACGTACGAGAATGGAGGCAGTCCGATATGGTCACTTCTAATGCCGTCAACATCTACCCGCAAACGTCAGTCTCGTGAGCAAGACATTCGTAGATAATGTCGAAATATCGAGCTCCACCAAATAAAAATAAAAAACATGGTAAATATCCTGTTACAAATAATTATTAATTATTACATTTTCTCAAACGTATTTTATAATTATTATTAATAGAATACAGCTTTAAATTAATTTAATTTTAAAGCTGCATTCGTTCTGGATATACCCGCGTATGCATAACCTAATTGGTAAGACACGTTGAACGACAGTAGCTAACTAAAACTAAGAATAAACGAAGGGCGAAAATTCTAAATATTGTAAATGCGAAAGTGTGTGTTGGTCTTCCTACGCAGCAACGACGTGGAATGTCCGGTATCACACGATTCGAGGCACTTTTGACCCCAGAATAATACCAGGAGAACTAAGCTATCAGTGGAAACTGTTCAGTTTTAATCAAATGTAAGTATACATACTTATTTAGTTCTTATAATAAGTTAATTACATATTTTTGTTGATTCGGTTTTTACATGATAACAAGCTGTAGATTCTTGGTGAATATATTATGGCGAAATTTCCACGCTGATTCGTTTTCATATTTGGCTACAAACATTTACAGTAATGATATACCAATTTAATCGTCTACTCCGTTATTCATAGAGAATATAAAGAGCCCAATGAATTTTTATTATTTTTTCCTATTAATATATTTATTAGCGACGATAATTTATACAAAATCATTATGTTGACGACATTTATAATAGATTATATCTTTAATAAAAAACGTAATAGTATGTATGATGGAACAAGCAATCTTGACTGAATATTGCGGGTTTAAAAGAGACAGGTACAGTTTCAATGAGCTCATTGTATATTATGGTTAATGTCATACTCGACGCTGAAGGGACACATCGCGAAGAAACATGCGTGTGAAGCACACTCCCACTTTATCACACAACTCGCCTAAAATCGTAAAATTACTCGCCTAAGCTAGAATCCTTGTCCTTAAGGAGAGAGTTAATCATTATTATTAATGAATTCCTTAACCTTTACTTAGAAATCAAAGATCTAGATATCGTTCATAACCGTCACACTTTCAGTGTTGCCGATTTAAGTACATTATAAGTTATCCAAATTAACTTACTACCTATTATTAACAAGTTTATTTACTTAGATTTATTTAAACAAACCTATTTTTTTTTATCATACTAAAGGTAATGAAATGCAGTTGGTTTAGACGTTATAGCTGTTCCTTTTGTTAGATGTTTATTCTGAATAAATAACGAGGAGGGAAGACCAGCAGTGGAATATTTGTAGGCTGTTACGTTAGTTTTTTTTATTAAAATAAATACGCCTAAATTAATCAACGGTATACGGGTCGTCTAGACATGTAAAAATCACAAGTTCGACTCATTGGGAAATTGCATTCGACCTAACTAAACTATACTTGAAGAGAATCGTCAAAAACAAAACGATTTTGTGAATATTCCAGATACAAAAATACCTAGCACAATTTTATAGCGAGATTTTATCGCTAGTGGCACTAATATAAACCCGAGATAATAAGACTATAGCGCCGAAACGATAAGCCCTCGGCTATCAAAATGTACAATTCCCATAGTTTTATTAACAATATTGTGATCTGTATCGGTGGACCGAAAGCAAAACTGTGTTTATCCCACAACTTCGATAACATACCGTGTTTGTTTCACAAAAACAAAGTGATTTGTTAGTCCGATGAAGACCTTTGTTTATTTTTATTTACATTTCAAATTTGGGTGTTTTTTTATGAAGATTTCGTTTTTATGAAGTTTGAAGAACTCCATTGATTTTTTTGTCTACGGTTTGAATGATATCGGTGCTCGCCGCCCGAATTGTTAAATAAAGATGCCACACACAAACACGCCGGCAGAAAACTCTGGAAGGTTTGAGTGATACACTTTTTTCATAATGTTATAATTTATCCGCTGCTAGGGCTTTTTGCCCGTCCGGGTGTTGCAACCCTCTCGAGAATCATTCCACCGCCGAACATCTATAACGCTGCATTGCTTTGTTCCGGTTTGACCGGCGCGTACAGCGGTATAAGTTACCGGCACAGGGGATATAGTTATTGCTCTGATTGTTAAAACTTTTCTTATAGTTACATTTTTTTTCTAATAAATTTGTATTTACTATCGTGATAAACGTTTTATTTTAGATTAAATCTCTATTCAATCTTATCTTTTTTACCTATAATTGGATTCTCAGCTACTACAGGTAAGTGCCATTGCCCATAGGCAAAATCAATGCGTCACCAATCTTAACCAGGATGTTATTTCCGTTGTGCCTGCAGTTACACTGGTTAAACCTCTCTCATTCTTCAAACGGGAACACAACAGTACTGTATTGCTATTTGGCATTGCAATACGAGGTACTCATACGGGCTTGCACAAAGCCCTGCTGCCGCGTAAGTAGTGTGATGTTCAACAAATAAAGTTTTTTTTTTCTTATTACGTGACATAGTTCGAGGTGCATTGACGGAAGGTATTATATGCTAGTTCTGGCAATGCGGGTTGCTATGGTTACCATGAAGTTACCATACGTCATACTAACAAAAACAAAAATTAATATTGATAACTAATTAAAAAATATGATTTATAATACTGTCGACTAAGTTTATTAATATTCAAGTTTCTGAAGGTGCGAACACAGCGCGGTAGCGAGCTAGCGACAATAAATAAAGATTAATCGTCGAACTAATCCGGAACGAGATAACCTTTAATTAACTCTAATATAATTTCATAAGAGCTAGGCGATAGCATCTCTGCGGTTATTTCTGAACGCACTTCGCTTGTAAGGCGAAGGTTCATATCGGTTAATGTGATGCGTAATTGATATTAAGGAAGCGAAATATCAGAGATTGATTTAAATTAATTTCTCACAGAACCGTACTCTGTATCTTTATTATTATTTTGCATGATATAATCTGCTTCGAAACTTAATCAATAAAAGTTAAGATGTATAAATACATAAACCAAACAGTGTTTAGAACGCGTGCAGGTAAGCGTAGCGTCATTGAATTCATGACTTCAATGATTACCCTCGTGTTTGGCGGTGAAAGAAAATATTGCGAAGAAACACCCACACTTGCAGGATGTGTCTAATTTCAACGAAATTCTTCCACATATGTATCCACAACCCGTATCGGAACAGCGTGGTGGAATGAGCTCCAAAACTTCTCCTCAAAAGGAGAGGAGCCCTTAGCCCAGCAGAGGACAATTACCAGGTTACTTAACTGTAAATCCAGAAACATTATGACTATACATAAAATAGAGCAGTTATATAGGTAACAAATATTTCGTGGACTCCGGGGCTGCATATTGGGACATAAGTCACACTACGGACTACGTACTAATTCGGGTTAAAGTGTCAGTGAGCCGTTGTAATCTAACACATAAAGTTTATATCATCTTGTTAATTCTATTATTGAAGTAGCATCGGGAAACAGACCTAACCTCTACAATAGATGATATGTAGGTGATATTCAGTCGCGTCCCTAAAACATTCAGAGATTTCGAATTTGCGTTAGTTTTTATCATCGAATCGAGATTCGAAGAATTGATTACAAACAGCCGTGCGGTAATTAATTATTCGATTCACAAGTAAAAACGCTCCAAAAGCAGCGAGCTTCGCGCGAATTCAAAACTGGTTCACAAAAAGTAAATCCGAATCGTATTTTAAATTACATCAGAATTGAATTCTTTTGGGTCATTATTTAAATTTTATTTCGTTTTTTTTTTATTTAGAACTCACAAGTTTATTGAGCCTCGGGGCCGTTATTGAATGTTATTAAGCTTCCATGGTTTGGAATCTCTGCAGTCGCAAAAAAGAGGACATTTTTTCATTTATTTTTCGATGATGTCTATCATGTCATATCATATCATATCATGCGACTGTAGCTCAGGACACATGATACTTGTATTAAACCCTAGAAGAGTATTTTACAAATATACCACACTTTCAAAGGCTAAGCTTAAAACTATTGTAACAAATAATTACAAACTTTTCCTAATTACTAGTTTATGGAAAAAAAAATGGTGAAAGCAGACGTAGCGTCGGAGCCACACAGCCTTAAAATCGAGCTCGCGTTGAAAATTTCATACAACTTCCGTCGTGAGTTTAAACAAACTTATCTGAAACTTGGCGGGACGTGGAGAATTTTTCAAAGCGATGAAGTTTTGCCCTTCAGGGAACAGACCGACCGTCCAACGAATACACAGCGCTAAATATGAGCTGAAATACGTTGAAAGCCTTTACTTTAAACTTTATCTTTTGGTTCATTAGAGAAAAATGCTGCTTCCATTATACTTTGATGAAAGTAAAGTTACAAGAAAAACTACATAAAGTGATTAAAGGTTCATAATACATACGCAATTGAATTTTATTTCTTTAGACACAACTATAAGTTTTTAAATACACAAGACATTTCAATTAATGCTGACCCAACTTATAAGACCAATATAGCAGCGTATAGTTTTAGTCGCACTGGTGGGACTAAAGCTTCCTCTTCTTTTTAGATAATCTTTTCACCACGCTGCTCCATTGCTGGTCGGTGGATAAACGTGGCAAATTATCATCCGACGCATCCAGTTTCCTCACGATGTTTTTCTACGTCCGCGTACCGCCAAGTACGAGATGCATTGTAAACACAAATTAAGTCTATAGATATGCCAGGGTTGGAACCCATAATTAACAGTTAAGATTCACGCATTATAGTCGCTGAGCCATGACGGCTTTTAGTTATTTATTGTTGGTAATCATGAAGTCTAATCGTAGGTCCTAGGTTCAATTTTTACTATAATAATTTCCTACCCGTAAATTATTATATTATACAACTACCGTTACTCGATGGTTAATAGTCGTATACATCAAAGGTCGCAGCGATTAACCCACTGGGTAGAGGCCTAACTCTGCAACTATAGTGCCACTCCATACAAACCAAGTTTATTTCGTTCAGAGCATTGTGCCCGTGGGAACTATGCGCTGACCGCTTTATTGACTGAGAGCGGGTGTAACGAACTCTAATATTTGTGAAGTAAATCAATACCTAAAAACATTTTCCATAGTCGTAATTGTTTATACAGAAATATATTCACAGAAAAACAAAAAACCTACAAGAAATGTTGATCCATGTAGAAATGCTAAATCTATTTAAAATAATTTGAATAAAAGTTTGTATAAAAAATCTCATAATTTACGCTAATACGATAAATTAATGCTTATTTATTATGTTAAAAGCATTAATATATTTTATAATCACCTGTTTGAATACGGGCTTATGGCTTATTTCGAAGTGACGTTAACGTCAAATCAATCAATTACCCGAACACCCACAGCTTGTGGTCTGACGTTGTATTAGCGTTCGTCGTGCTCCCCTGCGCTGTAACTCACGAGCGTCCAGTGTCTTCTATATAATAATGGAGATAATTAAAATGTTAATAGTTCCAATGGCTTTGAACCGAAGACGCCGCTCATAAGCCTCGCACCTCATGAATAATTTAATACCGAGTTTAATTATTGTCTACGGATAGTCGAGTTTTATTCGAGTAATTGAATGTTATACTCCGGACTCGTTTAGATTATATTTTATGGTGTAATGGAAACTTGTTTTATCGAATTTACGTTAACGCTTGGTGGGTCGTTTCCTACTCGGCTGGGGCATTTTATATTTCCGAGTTACTAATACTGAAGTAATTATACCAGTGAAATCGACGTGTCGATCGAATCGTATGAATTTATTCAAAGAATACGCATCGTCGGTAAGTATGTATATCAATACTGTTTTTCTACAATTAAATTCAATACCTTGTTAAAAAAAATCTCTGCATATATTTTAGTAGTTACTATTTTCAAGACGGTCAAGTCGATTTATATAAAAAAAAATTAATAACATAGGAGACTAAATAATTCATTTAAATTATTTCGCCATCCATGTTACAAGAAGACACAGGCATAATGTGGTTAGTACGTCGCAGCAGATACCGCAGTTGACGGACCTTCAGCAATAAGAAGTATTCATTAAGCACTGCAAAGGTTGGCAACGACGAAGCAATCTTAAAGTTGAGTAGAGATTGGACCTTTCATCGCATCAATGTCCTGGCCACTTGACGTCCGCCCACAGATGACTTACAAGGATTATGCGAACAGAACTAGGAATTAATTTAAACAAGCTATGTTAATATAATTAAGCAAGACACGATAAGAATATATCTAGATATCACAATAACTTATACATATTTATCGTCCACACGAACAAAGTCACGCGCACAACTCTGTCCAAATAAACTGAAGAAATATAAGAATATTTTATTATTTAAATATTTGAAAATATTTTTAAAATTATTATCTTTCGGTGATTTATTATTACGCATTTGGTCTTAACGAAAATAAGGACAAGTAATTTATTTATTTATATTTAACGGGCTCAGAAATGTTTAATGAACAACCCATTTATAGATTCGAAAATCTTGTATACAAGTTTATATAAAATAAGATCGCACGCATAGAAATTCCAATAATTACATCTTGTTGCTGGATGGATTTGACACTAATTAAAAAAAATCTCGTTTAAGGTAAATCAATTTTAATCGACACTACGATGAATGTAACGTTGTCGCGATTATTGATGTCACGATCTTAACAAGGTCAGTAGAAGTGTTTCATTAGGAAAACGTTTAAACAGATTCGAAACATTTACATAGTAAGCTGATAAAGCCATCAAAGTCTAACGTTACGGCTATTAACGGTGTTATACAACCGCACTCCGCTAAATTCTAGGCACATTAATTTTAATAAATGAATGCGACAAGTTCTTCGAAGTACATTAAATTCGTACTAATACCTCAATATTTATCACCTGTCCACGAGTGAATTATTAGTGAGTATTCAGTACGTAGTGTAGGCGGCCATGCCTAGGCGGAATTAGTGTGGCGGGCCTTTGCAACTCATCTCTTAGCTCACCTCTGAGTTTAATATTCTAATAAACTAATTTTAAGATTAATATTTAATATTCTAATAAATTCTAATAAACTCAAATTTAATCTTATTTAAAATACTAATTTAGAATTATAATATCACACATGAGAATAATATTTTTGTACAAACAACATCAGATTTACTTTGGATGAAGTACAAAAGTAAAAAATTGTTCATTTTGGAATATTGAAATTATTATACCATGACGAACGTTCAACCGAAATACGTCGAGTGAAAGGTTCGTAAAAATATGAAATGATATAAGCGCGTAGGGAACAACCCAACATGGCGCTTTGTACGACTAGGGTTTTAGAATTGGACGAGCGCCAAATTTTAATTACAATATGACAACGTAATGTGATTATGGAAATTTTGTTTGATATTATTATTATTATGTCAAATGAAATTGATTTTTTTTTTCGCAGAGTCGAAGAAACAATAATATTGTTTATAATGCTGAGATGTGACCCACTAAAACATTCAACTTGTAACAGGCGTAAGTACTTCGTAGAAATATGTAACATAATCTTAGCTTAAAACAAGAGGGGTTTATTATTTCATCTGATCTGAGTTATCATCATCGAGAGGGAAAATACTCCCACAAAGGAGCAATTCGAAAAAGAAAAAAGTTTAAATCTTAGTTCATCATACGAGCATTACACTTGCTTATTGATCGTCAAAAACCTACAACTGATTCGGAAAGAAACACCTCAAACCATAAAAGAACCTTTGACACACAAACGTTGCTTAAAATATTTTTCGATTGAACATTTCCGAACATTTTCTGTATTTCTGTTGTAATAATGCCTATATTGTCCCACAAAAGAATTATCAACCTGGTGTGGTCGGGTAACAGGCGTAACTAGCTTATGCTGGTTCCCGGTATTGTTAGTATTCCATCACAATTTCAAGAAATATCTTTTATGTTTTCGCAAACATTACCAAATATATATGTTACAGTCATAGTGATTAAATAGCTATTATACATGATGACTGGTCATTAGATTATCATAGACAATGTGATAAATTCATCACTTTATTCGGATATTATTCATAATAGCGGGTCAAAGTTAGCTAAAGAAATGAAACGGTATAATTTACTTAATAAATTAAAGTTAAATAACTTTATAACAGTGGTTATTAACGTATAATGATTATCCATGACAGTGATATTTTTATTCTTAAAATAAACATTTTAATTATTACTTTTAAATAACAGTATAATATTGCTGCACATATAGTTAGGTATAATCTTTGAGTATACCTACTTGTTTTATTACATTATCCAAGTCTACGAAGATATTATTAAAAATCCTAGTTAATGTGATTACTTCTGTGTCAATTATCATTTTATCTAAATTGAGTAGACATTATAAATAATGGCCAGATAATATATATAATATCCGGATTTATTACTTTGGCTGTAACATATACACTGGGAAGCGATTCTCAATATCTTCATTTCTTTTCAGGCCCATGTTGTAGACTTCGCGAATAGTCTTTTTTGCAAATTGACAAACGATTAAAAAAAAATAATCATTTATCGTAACTTTTATGATTAAGGTTAACCTGTGTTTTCATGTGCATTCCGAGGAGCGCCCAGCAAACCAACATGGAAACCACACCGGCCTAACTGTATGGTCAATACAAGTATATACCTACCTATATGTGAAATAATCAGCTTTACATACTTATTTGTGGCGAGATGACGTATAGACTCGACATCGTAGCTTTATCATAATAGATCAAACATTACATTATGTCGCTAAAATTTTAAGTTCATTTAAAATGTGCACTGAAGTCGATTTAATATTATTTGTGCAAATGTTACAAAGATATCACTCTAATATTTGATATTAACCGATGCTTTTATTAAAAATCCACCGAGTCACTAGTTAAATATATAATCGCAGCGAGAAAAGACCTTTTTGATATAAATACGGTTCTTTTCACGCGTTCTTAAAAAAATATTTCATAAGAAAATATTAAAAAGGCGAGAGACCTTGCCAGCTGAAGTATTTAAGAACAAGTGGGAATGAGGTGCGGTGAAACGTCGTAAGACGTTAAGTAATTTTAGGACTCACGGTGAAAGGAATAGAGGCTATAATCCAAATAAATATTAACGTCCTCAAACGGCCCGGTAGGTGCTAAATGTATCAAGGGTCGCTGGAGCAAGAGAGCTATCGTGTTAGGCGTCTGCTGCAGGTTGTTTGAAGTGGGCGAAAAATTGTATTACTCAAATTATAATATCATTATTGTCACAGAAAACAAATACCACAGAAATGTATTCAGAAACTTCAGATAAATTCTGTGTGTTATAAGCAAAGAGGACACTCTTTAGAAAGGGAAATATATTCGAATTGATCAACATTTCTAGAAAATACAGTTTATAAAATGAAAAACAACATAATAGTAATCGAGGAAAGAGTTCTCGGTTATTTATAAATAATAATTGAATAAAGTTACTAAGCATTTTTAATATTTCATTTGAAAAGATCATGATATTTTATATGTAATTAAAGTTGGGGTGAATGGGGGGGGGGGGGGGGTTGAATGCTATGTATATATTTGAGCAAAGATGCAAAAGAAGCAATGGATATTTCTCGAATTTCCAACGCGAAATGTAAAACAAATACCAATTTGTGTAAGGCTTAAAAGAATTTCACCAAGCGAGCTCAATTAGCAGAGGCCCAGCTAAGCAATTTGTGTATAGGTGACAGTAACGGCAGCCTTACAAATTGGATAAGTGGGGACTGCCGGACGCAGTCATTTGCATTCCGACTCGTTGCAGGTGCACCGACAACGGTACAGAATGATACGTGAATTAAAGATCCTATCCACGCCAGGGCATCAGATATCAAAGCTGCTGAAAAATTACTCTTAGGCCATTTCTATTTTCAAAACGAAGTCATTTTCGTTATAAAATAAATAAGCTTCGATCACTAGAGACACTTAGAATACGTCAAGTATTCTATTTGTATTTAGCACGGTTACTGCTTGCAAAAAAACCGTCAAGATATTTTAATATCAAGGATTCGAGCCCAAATATCATTAAGACAAAACAAGGCAAAACACTGAGCCGGCGGTAAAACTGTAAAACATCTGAATTTATTCGGGCGAGCAAAGTTCCGGCGACCCGTGACCCGACAGATGCCACGTGCCGGCCCTGCGATTACAGTGCTCATCTGAAACTCCAAGGTTTTATTCTAAAATGCTTTCAAAAATATTACTGGAAAATTTTGGGATGAGAGCGAACCGTGAATGCGATATCTTGAACGAAAATAATTTCTGAAATTTTCTGAGCCAATGTGATTGCCCTAATTCGTGATTGAATTTGGTTCACGAGTGCTCACGAATGGGAGAATTTTTTCTTAAATTTTTCACATTTTTTCTCGGAATATATTCGAATATGATTGAACATGAAACTCAGACGAAACCAATTTGCAACATATTATTCGTTGATATTATTTCTTTAGCTTTAGAACCGCTTCAGAATTATAAGGTACGTAAAAACCATACGCGAACATTTTTGATAGGAAATCAAATATTTGAATATTCCTTACGATGTCGATTAAGGCTCATAAATACACATTAGGTGCTTAAAAACTTATCTAAAGTGTTACGCTTAATGATTTAAATAACAATTAATAGAAAGCCGTTATGTGCGGGGTTTAATTTCCGCGTGGAAATGGTTAATTTTCGGTCGATGTTAAGGCTCGTTAATTTCCGTTGCGTCACCTGTCATGTAAAGAGGGTCACATTGTATTTTAATGTATCGGATGCGTGTGAGTTGACTTTGTACAAAAAAGAAATTATCGATATAATTGTTCGAATATGTTTTATTATAAATACGTTAACTCTAATTTATTCTTACGTTGAATAAATTATACGATGCTGAATTGCATATTATTTTAAATTTAATTCACCCAAGACTTAGTTTAATTTATAACAGTTTTTAAAAAAGGTTTAACCGTTAATGGTAAAACAAAATCAGTCGGTGTCTAAATTTACTTTTTATTTCTGGGGATTTCACAACTTATTAAACATAAATTAAGAGCAAAAGAAAGAGCAGCAGTGGACAAAAGAGAATTGTCTTTAAATTTACTGGTTGAAGATATCGTTAAATGTGAAATGAATACTCCACCCGTTATCCTTTGAACGTACCCGAAGTGAGTCGTCGGGGAAAAAACATCATTGCAGCGTCCATTGTATCAACCGTTGATTGTTATCATTACGCAGCGTCATCCGAGGGCGGTCTAACTCAATAAAGGATGACAAATTTACTCGAGATTAAAACCAACGACGGATAAACGGATATTGAAAATTTTACAAGCGTAGCCGTTTCGGAAGCGTATTTTATTTTCTTTCGCTTTGAGTTTAATTTTGAATTTACGTTTCAAAGTTAGTTTCAAAATTATTTGATGAACTAAGTGTGTAATTTTTTTTTTATAAATTTGAGCATATCATATCAGTAAAAATAAATTTTCAAGTAATTTGAAAAAATCAAAATTACTCAAGTTCGTATAAAGCATACTTAAAACCATATTTCGGGAAAAAATAAATACAAACAGAAATCACTGATTGTGTAGACGTCAGTAAATAACAACATATTGAATGACTGATCCCTTTAGCTCCAGGCGAGGAAAGATTATACTAAATATTTTGTTACCGCAATACACAACTTATTAACGTCTGAGTATTCTGTTTAGCTTTACGATCAACAGAGTTTTGAGAAACATTTTTATAAATAAAAAACCGTTTTGCGTTCAAAAGAAACTCTTGTTCTTGTAATTTCAATTATGAAAAATAAATTAAATATAATTCATAAGAACATACAATTTCCCTGTAATGGTATATTAAACAAAAATTAAATATTACAAAAGCATCAATCTTTTAAATAGCTGTCTATAATTATAAAACACCCGACCATTACCGAAGTGACTTAATGGCAGATGTTACATAAATATCACCTGTAAGGGCCGAAGCAGAACACTCTGGACTAAATTACACACGCAGGCCCTTCAATTTATTATTTGATTTAAATGTTAAAACCGCTGTTGTACACGATTGTATCCCGCCTTAATTGAGATAATACTCGCTATTGTTTAAAGACCAATTTCGGTGGAAATTGTATGTTTCTTAACAAATAATAAATAGAAAATAGTTAGAAACGGGCACTTAATGAAAGTGAGGGATAGAAACAGGGACAAGCGGGGTGTGGATTCACATCTGTCGCTACCAATTGAACGTTGCAGCTTATTATTGTATAGGGACTGTACACAACGTTGTTATTGTAAGCAAGAAACAACACAAATAATTGTATTCTTAAAGAAATGTTCGAATTCATAGACTATCTAATAGTTTGACTTCAGACCTATTCTATGAAGAGTCTGGTATAGCAAAAGATATACTCGAAGATACAGAATAATGCGTAAATGTACAAAAAATCTTATCATTGAAGTCATAGCAAAAAGCAAATATACGAAATTTTTATTTCATTGCTGCATTGAAGACGGAAACCTTCCAATAAATCAGGCGTCGTATTTTTTCTACTCAATGTACTCCATCTTTATGACATCGTCTGTCACTTTATACAGTTCATTTGTCCCTTTCGTTTGGCTGTTTAAATGTGATTTTAACACTATTACGGGGGTGAAGCTTGAAAAATGAGACGCGAATCCGATTACTGTACTCAGTCTGTCGGTACCGACGGCTTACATTTGAAAAGACAATTAACTTGTTGATTACGAAGTAAAATGCAATTTCAAAAGAAATATTTACCATTTCTTCGGAGATTATAACATCGACTACCATGAGTTTTATGATTTAAAATTAATAGAAAGTTTATGAATCTAATTATTAATGACTAGATTTTAAGTATATCTACAAAGAACTTAACCTTTAGAAGAATTGGAGTCGGGTATATTTTTGTGCAAAATCGAATGGAATTACATTAAACTGTTACATCGATAAAATATTACAACATGCACACATGTACAATAAAAATACGACTGCGGATATTAGCAAATCAAACGGCGCGTGTGATATAGTAACATATGTGTTTTTATTTCAATAATATTCTCTCTTCAATAAGAAATAGTTTCGGTACGCATTGTGTCGCAGTGCGCGCCGCAAAGCTGGCAACAAAGAACAAAAAATGGAAATGTCTCTGCAAATATTTTCGCTCACAAAAACTCTAAGAATAAGTGAATCCGACTTAATGTCGTGCTTCAAGGGATATGTGACAATATTTATCGTGGACACAAATGGACGCCCCATTGTGTGTGTCGCTATAAACATCGCTGGTGTGTCCATAGCCTATTGTTCAAAGTGATTCTTGAAATTCCGGTAAACATCTAATAAGATCTTAAGTTGCAGCTTGTATTCTAAAACTACACATAACGTCTTACAAACTATGCAAACACGATCTTGTGTAGTTTTCTCAACATATGGTTTTACAAATGCAAAAGTATTTATTCAAATCAGACTGGACGAGCACATTTAAACAAATAAACAAACGCACGAATAAATGAACTGTTCAGCGTCATAGCATAGAAGTATAAATTAGTAACAGACTCTCGTATTTCGGGGAATGTCAAAGAAAAATCAGTTTCAACAGCTTGGACATGCATCATTATTTTCATCAAAGCCTGGAGAAATATTAGGCTGTTACTCCACAGGTCACAACGTGTTTATTGTACGTTGCGTGCGTTCCAATGTTCCATCATTTATGTGTGACGGATTCCCGTTCGTTCCACAGCCGGCTTCAATGGACCTGAAATATCTATAACTTCAACCTTATGCCCCTCTAACAGAGGCTAATGATGGCCATGCTTAACCTTATTGTTATTATGTTATTGCTCTGAAACAGCATCGCTAATTGTTATGTTTCCATTAACGCAGCGTTCCGTTTCAAAATATTCAATGTTGTTTGTAATTAAACGTTAATTAAGTAACTGCTCGGCGATCTTTTCGCATTACATTCTGTTTACATTATAATACAATTTAAACGCTTTAATTTTACAAATATGTATTTTAATAAATAGTGTTACATTTCTTATTTAATGTTATTGTTAATTTCGCTCCGTGCGTGTGTATAGTAAGCTGACCGCTCCTATTCATGTCACTACAAAAGATTCATTACATTAACATAACAATCGCTACAAGGCGTGTAACATTTATTGAAAGGTCTACGTTTTGTTGGAAATATTTTGCAATAGTATTGTATAAATTGTCTTATTATAACCACACAATACTTTATAAATTATATGACAATTTAACGAAAACAATCACCTAATTATTATAACTAGTTTTCGCCGCGAGGTCAAAATAGCATAATAATTATTAAAAGTTCGAGGAAACATAATTCACGAATTTGGGTTTACGAAAATTAGTTATATTTTATCTAGTCCAAGGCGGTTAAAGAACTCACATTGGTGTCGCGGAAAAAACTACTGACTAGTTTTAAATATCAATACTAAATTTCGTACAAAGAATAGCAATACGTCGAAATATTTTAGCATTTGAAATATCTATTCCCGTCATCCGATTGGCGGAGTGTATTTTTAAAGTTTTATAATGCGGTAAACGTTTGGTAAATGGTAAGTCATAGGAATAGAGTACAAAAGGCGATTCCCACGTAAATAACATATGGACAGGTTCCTTCTAAGAAATATCGACCACTCGATGAAACTGCACGTGATACTAGTTTTCTTTATGAATTTAATTTTCTTCTCTTTGCAGATAAAATAAAAATTAAATTACTTTAAATCGCCAATATCAGCGACTAAGACAGGATAATTAGAACCTCTCGAAGACGACGCTAATTGTGTGTGATGATCGATTTAAAGAAGATCTCTTTCTATTCTGGACTGTATTCTAGATTTGCTTTTTCTCGATCTCTTTGAATTGAATAAAACATTAATGAGCCGGCCCTCTAAAGCGATATCCTCGAGTATAAATTTATATATTTTTAAATTAACATATTTATGTTTTAAAATACGCAAATATTAACAAACAATAATAACTTAATTGTATGTATCGACAAAGTTTTCTTTCAACAAATTACAAATCATAATATCCGTATAAAGGGTTGATCGCCCCAAATATTTTTAAAGGGCTGTCCGAGGTCATTGTCTCTTTGGACCATTGGGGTTGCGTAGTGTTAGTCGATAGCGTTTACACACGTTCGCTTGTGTTTGTGTCCGCAGTGTGTGTATGTATTTATTTGTGTGTTGCGGATTAATATTAAAAGGAACGATTGTCGGAGCTGGTTTTTTATTGCAGTGATTTGCATCGAATCATTGTGAGGGGTCCGTTTTAAATATCATAAGATATGTTCGCTGTTTATTCGAATGCATTTTGCATTATTAAATGATAAATGTAATTTAATATAATGGTCATAAATATTATTCATTTTAAAACACGCTTAGTAACATTTGTTAGATCAATTAAGGTCATATTAGTAATCCAATCAAATATAATACATTTAAAAAAACTATATTTTGGTTTATTCATCTTTTTAATATTAAGTTGTAGTTCGAATAAAACCATTTAGTAAGTATTTATACGGAATATACATGTAAAAAATATATATATTGCTTAAGTATTTAAGAATAAAAGGCATTCCTTTCGAAAGCAACTTAAGCACCGAGATAAATTTTAAAACCAAATTAATATTTTTTTCATGCACTTTTAAAGTCTCAGTAATAAAAATGTAATTGATACTCAAAATCTTTCAAGCAATCGTATAATACTTAAAAAAAAAACAGAGCCAACACAGACCGGAGACAAAAGCATTTCAATTACCACAGACTATAAAAATAAATCCTCAGCCCCATAAAGGGCGTAATAAAAATAAAAGCTGCCGTCAAAGGGTGACGCCAGTCGAGTCACGTACTTTTTTTTCGAATGTGACAAACAAAACACACAAACAAATGTTTGATGTGCGGTTATTGGTGTCATAAATGTTTTGATTGGAGTTAGAACTATATATAGGGGCCGATGACTCAGTGGTATGAACCGTAAACGCAGGTTCAAGTCTGGGCAAGGGCTACTTTGTTGTTTTTTTTTTTGAGTACAGGTAGGCGGACCAGCAAATGGGCCGCTTGATGGTAAATGGTCACCACCGCCCATAGACATTGGTACCATTAAGAAATATTAGATAATCATTCTTTACATCCCCAATGCTCTACAATATTGAGTTTTTTATATTATATACCTCATGGTAGGTCACCACCGCCTGTAGACAATGGCACTGTAAGAAATATTAACCTTTCCTATGTTATTTGGAGCAGTGAGCATTTACGGGTAGTGACTTTAGAATTACATACATAATAAAGCCTTTTAAGTACTTAATGATCGAGTCAAGTAACTTATAAGTCTCATTACAGGCAATCTATAAGATTGATATTAAAGATAATGGAAACGTAAATGAAATGTTATCGACCGATATATTCGTTATTATATATAATAAGTCACTTTGAATATAATCTAAACAATACCACAAATGAAATACAATACAAATTGCAACTCTTAGGAGCATTTTCAATTAATTTAGTAAACAAATTAAAGTAAAGTAAATTCAAATACTAAGGTTCGACACTGATTTTATAAGAATAAACTCGTACCTCACCGCAGAAGACGATCATAAGATGTCCCAAGTGATATGCGAAATTGACTTTAATAATTATTACATTCAAAGGTAATACGTATCAAAATTGCGTATCACCGTAATCGGTTCAACATTCCACACGTAAGAATCGATGTAATATAAGTTCTTACAGAATAAAATGTATTCTAAACATCACTAATAATAATTAGTTTTGTACTTAAATATTACTCTTTGATATTTATCTCTTTATAACGGAAATAATTCAGTTGATATAAAATTAACAGATAGTATCTGTAATGTGCAGCAGGGGCTTAGAGGTGGTATTTTAGACCGTTAACTCTAATAAAGTGCGCGTGTAAAATGGGTTGAGTCAACAAGCTTACTAACTGGCGAGTTAGCACTTGCACGCTAGGGCCCCGCTAGAACAGTAGCGAGTGAGGCTAACGAGAATATCACATCGGGTTTAAAATTTGGAGGTACCTAATTAGAATTTATGTTGTGATGCGCCAGTGAATTGAAAAGTGCGAGTCAGACTCGCGCACGAAAGGTTCCGTACCACTATCTATAAAAATGGCAAAAAAAATATCTGTTGTGTGGAAGCCCTACTTATTTTTTTTATTTTATTCTGTTTTTAGTGTCTGTTGTTATAACGGCAACAGAAATACATCATCTGTAAAAAAATAATTCGTCAATATATCATGGTTCATGAGATACATCCTGATGATGGACGGACGGACGGACGGATAGACGAACGGACGGACAGATAGCGGAGTCTTGCAATAATATTTAATCTTATTAAAATATGCCAAATAAATATTTTTACTGCGATTATATCTTCAATTATTATCCGATAATTTATAGAAAATATCTCATAGTTTCTCTTTTATTTCTGACCGAAGGTTAAATAAGAAATATCAACAACATAGCCGGCTAATGACTCTATCGACTTGACTGGCCCCGCCCAGCGCCCAGCGCCCAGCGCACAGCGAGATTCAATCCCACCAACCAACATAATTACGTTTTCTTATCTAGATGAGCAATGTAATTGGCAATGTGCTCTGCATAACGAGCTCTGAGGTACATTTTAAACAAACTTATTTTTATACTTTACTTTTTTATAAATCTGAGGTGTGGTCGTTTTGCATTGTGACCCGTTTCTGTTTGCACTGCTTAAACTTTACTCACAAACTATCAATATATTTTAGGCATAGATAAATTTCAATAACAGAAAGGCAGACTGTTAAATGAATCTGATTGGAAATGGTCTTCTCTGTCCACAGATAACCCATAAATATTAGTTACGTTGTCAATAACTGTACCAACCAAATTTAATGTCTATTCTATACTGTAATTTTGTATACGGCCAATACACCATCTCTGACGCTTATTGCCATTAATATACTTCAATGGATATGATATTAACAAGTAATCTTTTGTTTACTAAAAATATTAAAACTTCTAAAGACTAGGTAAGATTAGACTGGATTTTACTAGAGAATTATTACAGAAAACATAAACATAATTGCATAGGCTACTTCATATTTCATATGAACATACGGACAACTAACATACGGACTGTTGCAATTGTGACGTCCTTCGTTGCTTCTCCGTTTTTATTAAAAATGAAAATTATGCAATTATAAAATACAACAGTAACAAATTATATTTCTAATTTCTTTTGTAACTTTCGTAGAACAAGATTAATTTCAGTTATTTTTAAATTAGATTATTTTAACCGACGAATAGTCTCTAGAGCTCATTTCTCAACCCCTTGGAATGACAATCAATCTTAACAATTAAAATTACCCACACATTATTCGTTACTTGAAATAGCATTGTTAAATTTATGAACAGCTTACTGGGTGTAAAAATAACTTCAGAGGGGATTATTTGCTTGTTTTTACCGAGAATGACTGAAGCTGTGCTCGGATTGTCATCACACGTCCCAAAAGCATCGTTAGGATACCGTAAAATCAGATTGGCTTGAAACAGAAACTCCCATTAAGTGTTAACAGGATTTTTTGGTACTCATTCAAATATTTTAATTGAACCGAGATGGCAAAGTGGCCACCACACCAACCATGTAATACCACTTACCATCAGATGTCTCATTCTTTCGTATGCCTCCCAAAAACAAATCGATCTACTCAACAGTTGATCTACTTTCAAAACTATTTTCCAAGTTTTGACATTTGAATTATCCCATAGGTTAATCTTTCCGAACTTGTTAATTGTTACTACGCCCTAAGGCAATGAACAGGGAACTGTGTCACCACGTGCCAGTTCTACAAGATCAGTG
Source organism: Vanessa tameamea (assembly GCF_037043105.1). Lineage (NCBI taxonomy): Eukaryota > Metazoa > Arthropoda > Insecta > Lepidoptera > Nymphalidae > Vanessa > Vanessa tameamea. Next base: position 12,706,465 of record NC_087320.1, on the reverse strand, counting down.
TTCAAGGTCTCAATCAACTTGATGACTTTTAAGTTCTTGCGCGTGGGTGGGACCAAATTGACTGATACCTACACGAGATTGTTTGCAGCTAATTAGCTTTTCTTTGTGAAGCGTGTTCTTACGTTTGATTAGTAACCTGTTCTCGATCGTGATTACGACATTATGAATGTGAGAATTTAGAAAGCCAACAGTTTTGATTGTCATTAATGTTAGTGAATTCATATTACGTATGAACGCTGAATATGAGATTAAAACACCGACCACACCTGAGCGACCAAGCGAAACGAAAGCTAGACGGTTTATTAGAGACTAGTAAGATATAATTTACTCTTAATTACATATCATTATGTGATTGATGTAAGAAAGTAGTTAGTATATATTTTGCCGATTCTTCGGGATACGAACGGGAGCTATAAATATTTAATCTGTCTTGTGAAATCACGATACGAAAGAACTTGTAAGAGCTTTCTTGAGTGAAGTGTATTTTGGTTTTGATTATTATATTACGTTTCCAAGCTAGATTCAGTGGCGCGTGAATCTTGACTTGAAGTTAAGGTTCAGATCGGACAAGTGCCTGTTTACATGAACACTCTGCTTAATTTGTGTTCATAATTCATCTCGTACTTACATGTATCGGATGAATTTACCCCCCTTGTATCCACCATTCCTAATAGAAACTGCGCTGTGCTATAAGGTCCACATCTACTGTTCGAGAGCAGAAGCACCTTTAGCCCAACAGTGGGATATTTCACGCTATTGCTTTATTAATATTTTTATAATACTCGTTTTCTTCATCATTACATAGTATAAAACAAACTTACCGCTGTCTGTCCCTGTGTATGCTTAGATCTTTTAAATTACACAATGTATGTAGTTTGATTCGGTTTTTTTGTAATAGATAGATTGATTCAAGAGAAAGGTTTATATGCATAATACATGCAGAATATAGTAGAGAAACGAGATGGGCCAGTGGTTAGAACGCGTGCATCTTAACCGATGATTTCGGGTTCAAACCCAGGCAGGCACCACTGAATTTACATATGCTTAATTTGTTTATAATTCATCTCGTGCTCGGCGGTGAAGGAAAACATCGTGAGGAAACCTGCATGTGTCTAATTTCAACGAAATTCTGCCACATGTGTATTCCACCAACCCGCATTGGAGCAGCGTGGTGGAATATGCTCCATACCTTCTCCTCACCGGGAGAGGAGGCCTTAGCCCAGCAGTGGGAAATTTACAGGCTGATTATGTTATGTTATGTATAGTAGAGAAACACTGATAATTTTAGAGGTTTTTGAAGTGATGACGTAAATAAACATATTTATTACGCTTACATTGCAAACGTTGGCTGAATCCTACGAGATAGATCAAAATAATGTATGACAGGATTGTACACCTTAAAAAGATCTTCAAAAAAGTCCGTGATGATATATGTCTATCTCTCAGGGATAAATTTAATACATTGTGAGTTTAATATCGATCGATATAGACCTGTACAGCATGTAATTTAAATGAATATTTTCGAAGATATTATAGATTTAAAACGTAGGGACATAGCGGTTTGTATTGTGTAATGACTGAAAAACTGTGAACTTTGTAAGACATTCTGTAGTATATTTATAGTATCAGCACTGCACCCGTGCGAAACCGGGGCGGGTCGCTAGTTGTTAATAACTTTTAAAAACTTAGCTTTTATTTATTCATCAATTTAACTAGAAACGTACGATTCAATTGAAATTTTCCAGTAATAATAATACTGAATAAATTAAAATGTAAATATCATGAAGCGCAATGAATAGTTAATTAGGTTTGAGCTTGCTATGAGCAGAGAGAGCTTTTTGCGTTGCGATATTGAAAGCTGAAATCTATTATATCCCAACGACTCACAGACGGCTGCGTGCGAGAAATTAACATTATACATAATCACTCGACTATCTTTTATACAGATTTTTTTTGTGGCTTTACATGAAGTGTATCTCATAAACAGGATTTTTATTTATGATTCTTTTATGAATATATTCTTTATGATCGATGATTTTTAAGCGAATAAAGGTCTTCATGGCCAAGTGTGTAAAATGAGTGAACATTGTGAATATTTCAGATTCAAATTTGTGAAGGCACCGCTGATTTCTTAATTTTTATTGCTTAATTTTTGTTTATAATTCATCTCGTGTTTGTCGGTTAAGGAAAACAACTTGAAGAGAGCTGCTATGTAGTGCAAATCTACAACCTATCTGGTATTATAAGCTCTAAACTTCTCAAGGAGAGGAGGTCTAAGCCCAGCTGTGAGACTTCGACAAAAAATTTTTGTTTAGTATTTTAACGAAGTCAACAAAAACAAAAGATAAAATTAAATAAATAAACATATATTTATTAAAACGGAAATAAATTCAACTGACTCTACAAGAACCGTTTGTAGTATAAACATCAAAAAGCAACTTATTAATATGCCACATTGCTACATCATAACATACGAGTATGTCCCGTAGATGGTAGCACTGACAACGTAATAAATTCGTTATCCCTCTTACAAGGTTTGGGCCAAGGTGAACTTACCATAATTCGACTTAGTCATACTATATATGTATAACTTGTTGTCGCCCGCGGCTTCGCTCGCGTTTAAGGGCGTTGTTCAACAGTATTATGCATAAAAAAACCTGTCTCCTTCCTTAGAGTTCAAGTTTGCTTTATACCAAATTTCATCAAATTCGCTTCAGTGGTTTGTCCATGAAAGACAGACAGACAGATGGTTACATTCGCATTTTTAATATGAGTACGGATATACAAATTAGAAAACAAAATTTAATTATATCCGATGTTGCAAAAACAAACCTTTCTGGCGAAGTATTAAAGTTCCAATCAAAAACTTGATTAAATAAAAATACAAACATTAATTAATAAATAATTCAACGGGAAAACGCTGCTAGTATCCTCGTCGCCATTCCACGTGGTCCAATTTGTTCTGTAACTTTTTTTAATTTATATTTGTATATAGTTAAACGTAGCTATTGTTTACGTAAATAAATAAAATAAAATAGGTCTTATTTATAATAGGAATACATTACAACCGACAACAACATAATGCGAGCTATTATAATATATAATACAGATGAAAAAAAAAAGCTGTGATGTAATTATTTGTTAATTTTCACAAAGGATATGTAAATTGTATTTGATTATAAATAGATAATTCGCTGATTTTCTTGCCAGTCCTTATCAGAATCAGGTTTCAGTGGTAACTACCAGTACAACCATGAACGCTGAACATTTAATATAATGTTGGTGACAGGGCTTTGTGCAAGCCTGTCTAGGTGGGTACCAATTACTAATCACCAAATTTCCCGTCTGAAAAAAAAATCTAATCTTTTAACATTATGATTAAATGGAGGCTCTGCTTGTAAGAACCTCATTGATAAAAGTTTTCTTTTTATTTTGCCTGCTGCGTCATGTAAGCTGTATCGTTTATTATCATAATCTTAGAATTTCAGGCTAAGTCCAATATCAATCTTGCATGATATTGACATTCAACAGTTTGTTTATTTCGGTGTAAGATTGTATATATTTATTGTCGCGTTTACAATTTGTTTCTTACGGAATAACGTCGACGTATTTATTCACCACAAGCCGACTACCTGCGAGTACCCTTTAAGTGATATACTGAGCAAACATCTCGAGCCATTTCCTTGCTGTCAACGAACACGCGTCGCATCCAACCGAGGCGACGTCACCTTGCATCACTTAAGAGAAAATGTTACCATCTTGAGTGAAGTCAAACAGAGGACTCAACATGAAAAGTCGCATACAAAAGCACATTATAATAAAATTGTTGAGTGTTTACACATAATTGACGTACTGACATACTTATATTTTTATAAATGTGTATCGACTATCTCTATTTCTTGCTATAAATTATTTATTTATTAACAAAACTAAGTGGAACTAATTAATGGCGTGTTTTTTTATGATGTAGGTGAGAAATACTCATGAATCAAAACGATTTAACAGAAACCTACTATTTTACTAGACAAGTAAATAAGTAAATATTAATGGACATAAAATAGTTAATTTTATTGTTCATTAACCAACAATGTTTGTAAAAATAAGGATATTTGTAGAATAATGTATTATAAAATGAAAACTTATTGTTATACACGTTTCATCAGAATGACTCGCTTTAACATTTTCCGCGGCGAACTATTCGGAACACTTCCATTAATGTATCTCCTACATTTGCTCGTCGATGGCTTTAATTTAGTCTTCGCCGCGGAGGATTTACTGGTCTACCGCATAATTTCTTTCCGACCTTCGGAACAATTTAAATAGCAAATTGCTTTGAAATTAACTTTTTAATGTTATAAGTCTTCTAGTTAATACTGTTTTATTCCAGGAAATTACTTAAACTCGTCCATGTCTACGAGTGTGTCTGTATTTACCACAAAAATGATTACTGCTTTGCGAGTACTTGTAAAATTTTGAGGTTGTAACTAAGTTTAAATATAGGAGAAGAAAATAAAAGGTGCCATTTAAATCGTCCTTTGAAACATAATTTTCTATATTAATCGCTTTCAAAAAAATCACCGGGGGTCAAAATTCTTTTTGATTCTCGAAAAATGTACCCCCCCTGAAATCATAGAATGTTCTTCTACACTCATGTACTGTTAAGTCTTGTTATTGTTTGATCAAAGCTTGGATATGTCAAGCGTAAATTTCAAAACTTAGCAATCATTTCTTTAAACATTGTCAAAGTATTATGCTCCTTATGTATGCGATGTGAAATTAGTTTTTCCATGTTTCTTGTTTGCATACAAGGCTTAGCCCCTGGACTCTAACAGCAAACATTCAATTAGAATCAACTCGCCACCTTTGAAAGCTTTTAGCTCACACACGCGCTTCCCACCAGGTTTAATAAGATTGTGATGTTAATAAATATCTCTTCGGGCCCACTGAGAGAGGTACAAGAAAATATAACTTGATTAATTAAGCTTATAAACATTGACATTTAAAATACAATACAACTTAAAATTTATTTAAGAACATCCTCGAAATGGATTAAGAGTTTTCGGAAATAAGTTCTATTTTCGGAAAATTTAATTCGAACATTTATTGATGAAGCCCTCCCGTCTGCACGGAGCGATTACGAAGTTTAAGCCTTTCGAACTTAGTGAAAACTATTCAAAGGCCAAAAGAGTATTTCATATCGGCAATGAATCGGATATTTTAAAGCTGATCACGAATCTGAAACTTTGTTGGGTTCGAATTTTCAAAGGTTTCATTCCGCGTCGTCGCTCGTAGAGAGTTCGTAATGTGTAATGAGCACATAGTTTTGATTGAACGTGCTCTCTGTTCGGCGCGCTATTAGTTTTGGCCCTTCCAGATAATAGAGAAAGTAAAATAAGCTTCGGTAAACGCAATTTTACTTCGCAAATACTTGTTTAGGGGCTGCCTAAATATTATAATGTGCCCTACTTTACTTACTACTTTGCGGTAAAGCCGATCGATCGCTTTATTAACATCAAAGCTAGTCCTACTTAAACCTCTTTGGACTAGAGCTTGGCATCATAATTTAAATTAAAACAACAAAACTTTATTTTTTAAAGTTAACCGGCAGCAGATTAAACCTTTCTGCATATGTCGAGTATCTATTATGATCTATTCGTTGTATTAATATTTACTTGGTGGTAGGGTTTCGTGCAGGCCCGTCTGGGTAGGTACCACCCACTCATCATATATTCTACCGCCAAGCAGCAATACTTAGTATTATTGTGTTCCGGTTTGGAGGGTGTTCCGGAAATAGCATCTTAGCTCCCAAGGTTGGTGGCGCATTGGTGATGTAAGGAATGGTTAATATTTATTACAGTGCCCATGTCTACGAGCGATCGTGACCACTTACCATCAGGTGGTCCATATGGCCATCCGCCTTCTTATATCATTATAAAACTGCACTGTAATACTGAATAGAAATATTTTTTTAAATTACATTATTATTTATTGAAATTCAAAGGTAAATATTAAACTGTAATCAATGAAAGGCTATTCTTATTATCTATTATATCTTCTAGCTTAGGCTTTGAGCAATTAGGTGGACTCGGAATTACTGGATCGCAGTAATTTCAGAGCCTTTGCGAACTTTAAACAATGGATTGGGAACTGAAGAGATTAGTTATGCGCCTAATTCACTGCTATAGAAATTAACGAACTTACTTTCCGAAGTTTCTTCCTATTTTACAATAATACTTATTCAATAGATAACATTTCTGAAACCATATCGGGCCTAATTTTTACAGTAGCTATTTCTAATTTTGTTTTGTATAAACTTAAGTCCTTATTGTAAATAATTGTTACAAATTTACGTAAAAAATTAAATAGAAATTTTTGGTGTTCACCGTAGCGTTTTCATTAAAATAATTATATATTGTTTTCCTATCGGCACGTATAGGAACAAGCTCTATCATTAGGAGGATGTAGGAGGTGCAAAACAATGTACCTCGGACCTTTATTAGCCCTCACCGAGGCACTTAATCCACCTTTTGTGTCTCTTAATTTATTTTCCCTTATTTAGTCTCATACATTCCTATACTCGGTGTTATTTGAGTGTAACGATACTGCGGTGGAAATGGCGACACATAAACGGACCTTATTAAGATGCCAGATTATTTTAATATTACAATAAATGATAACTGTTCTTTGACAGGCTTATGGAGGTTAGATGACAATCGTTGTATGTAAATGGCTTAAGCCTTGCCATTTAACACCGTAATAAGCATATCGTGATTGCTTTATTACGGGAAATTCTGACTCGGTTCTGCGCCAAACTAAGTTACATAAGATTTATACCTTTACCTTAAAAACAATACGAATCCGGAAATATTTTATAAAAACTATTTACATCGCCTGTTTTTTTTATTTTAATTTATGAATAAGCATTACTCGATAAGTTACTCTACGTAGATGATACAATGCGTAGAACTAGTATTCGTTGATTCATGCAAAATTATAATAACATTTAATTAATTTAACGATCTCTATTATTCGATACAAGATTATATCGATGATAAAAAAGCGTGGAGTTGATGCTTGTTGACTTCCAGGCAGGAGACAAATATACATAATTGAAATACATATATAATTGTATTTAACTAACATGATTGTATATTTAGATGTTGAAGAAGAGCAGCTACTGAGTTTCTTGCCGGTTCTTCTCGGTAGAATCTACATTCCGAACTGGTGGTAGCTTTACTTTAAATAGTTTGTCAAATGACGATTCATTAGTGCTTGTAAAGTATATTTTGATTTTGATTTTCTATAAATAGGTGGGAAAAAGTGCCGATTCGTCTAAGTAGAATTTACATTGCGATGGTGGCTTTAAATTTAGCTAAATTTTTGAATAATGTTCCAAATGTGCTTAAATAAAACCAATTCGTATGAAGATTTTTTTATTTTTAAATATATGACAATTTTCATCATAATTTTATTCAGATTAATTTTATTTCTATAAAATAATGTCTTCATTATAGAACTCATCGAGGGCAATCCTTAAGTGTGTGTATAGTTTAATATTGTCTCCAGTTGTGCTGCCTCCATTAAGGGCACTGACTTAATGAGTACTATCTCCTGTACCATCTGTAATCTCGATCTTTTAATCTGTACCATAGAGTAGGCTAGACTGTCTGGCGTAACGCCAAACATGAACATCGTGGACCTAAACGGTTGGCTCGCATAATAATTGCATTTGATGGACGGACATGACAGGCATTTTAACGAGATATAGCCTATCCTAATAAAGTATGACAGGCGAATGAAACGAGATAAAAAAATGCCTTTCTTCGTGTTATGACAAGACTAAAATATATGAATCCAAGTAAATACAAGTGTGAAATAACTCAACTAGCGTCGCTTAAAAACTTGCTACGCTTACTTTTTGCTTCGTGCTAAGAATCACGTCCTTATATTATATAAAACATTGTTACTAACAGAAACGGCTTCCGCGGATCTTTTATCTTCAAATTTTCATTAGACGATATACGTCATGTTAAAATTACTCTTTAGAAATATGAGCAAGATTCAAGTGTTATAGAGCTTGTAAATTATTAATATTTAGGAAAAGCAATACATCCTAGGTTATGAACAATTTGAAATAGGAATGTTGTTTGTGAATAAAGTATTCATTAAATTACTTCACGGTGTCATTTTATAATACGTGATACATTATGCGGAAATCTTGCAATGGATTTTCATGAAACTCTTCACAGTACAACCGTACAATATGATTCTGCTCACATACAATTTAGTTTTATTCCGGAAAATTACGTAAAGCCTTTCCGCAAAATAGCAAAAAAATTATCTGTATTTCCGACGTCCGCGCGCTCAAAGTTGCTGGCGTAGCGAGTCATATCACTTGTACAGGCTTAACGTAATATAGTATCGTTTTCCGTTACACTGCACTGCATAGTTCCAATTGAATAACTCTTTGTTGAAACTAGTAGCAGTGCCTACACTAGTCGGAACAGGCAGGTATCGCTAAGTACATAGAAACCTCAAAAGTACTTCCAAGGAAAACCACAAGCCGCCCAAACTTTATCCTGTAGTGTAACAAGACACTGAGCATGTTTTATACACAGGTAACAATGTTTCTTTATTAAAAGTAAAAATAAAAACAAAACACCTTACTTTCGATTTAACAGTAATACTCAACTTGAACAACTACGACCTTAGTTAAAGGAGGGCGGATCTTGTAGTGGTATAACGTTGTGCCAGTGATGTAATGACCTGATTTTAATTTCAATAGTTTCGAGAACATTCTCGCTCTAAGCTGTTTATATTAATCATTTACATTTCGATATGGGTGATGTTCTGATGGATTTATTTGAACTTAACACTTTATGATTTATTTCTGCCGTAAAAAAATCTAATTACGGAACAATCAAGTAAATAGTACTGAAGATTGGATGTCGGTATTGGAAGCGATCACGAGTCGACGACTCGTATGCGGATTGGCACTTACAAGCGCTGCCCATAATGCGATGAGAGGATTCACGTACAGAGTTCCATTGCGAAACGCTCCAATAGTAAATTTATGTTTCAGATCATCGTGACTAGTTTTACTCGACTACGACTCAGCCCAAAGGCGGGCTATGATTTCAGCTATATATGCCTATCTATTCCTGCATATCTTCCTGATTTATCAAACGAGGTATCGTTAGAAGCGATTTGTTCGTCCGCTGGTTTTTTGGGCTATAAAGTCCTGCATTGAAATATGTTTTGTGCTACCTTACTTACCACATATAAAATATATTCTTTACTGAACACTAAAATCTAATTCTTAATTTTGTAAAATACGGACAACTAAACATTATATTTTTTTTATGTTGACTGGCATTTATTCGTAATGAAAGGCGTAGTATTGACAAGTCGTAACTAACTATTTTATGACAGAATATATGTTTATAATTGATACGATGTAACAGACATACTTGGAGAAATGTTTTTAGTAATAAAATTAAAATCATATATTTTTTATATGAAATTTATCGGCGTGCCTTGTGTCTAAAACCGACTCGCTTGCCGTGACGACTAACGGCATTATGCTCTTCTACTGTGTGCTGCCCCTTCCCGCCGCCGGTCCTTACTCCCCCGTGTGTGCGTTTGCTTTATAATAAATACTTCGTTACTGTATACATATACTATTTTAAAAATGTATATTCTTTTTTATACTAGCTTCATACATACCTATATAGTTTTTACAATTCATTATTTATCTTTTATTTATATCCGAAGTTTATTTTTTGTCACAAACACGTACTAGTAAATAGTACTTAGTATTAGTAAGAGTACTGTATTATCATCAACTATCAGTACTTCAGTATATACACCTATATATAACTTATCAAACTTTCCAGTGATCATTTCATTCAAAATAAGTTTTATTCTAGCAGATACCAGAAGTAAACTGTAGATTGGCATCAACTCTATTGTTGGACGAACACGGCGCCCAATACTCCAATGAAAAACGAAATATGTTTGTAATCACTGCGACTAAAATGGAATGCATGTAATTACCGAGTAAAGCTGGACAAATGAGCGGACACTGGACACGGGTTTATATTGGAAAGCGATCACGGATCAATTCGCTGTACGGCACTCACTGCCGCCGCTGATAACACGAGGGATTCAAGCATTGTTACGAAACACGGCGGCGAAATATTTTTCCAACATTTAGCTATTTCATGTGAAATTGAACTGAATTGTTTTATTGAAAATGATTGACACCGACGACTCTTCATGTCTTATAAACGGAAAACAAAATTTAAAAAAATATATCTGATAATCATCAATAAGGGCCTTAGTATGATTACATATCCTTTAATCCTGTCCCAGTGGTGTGATTAATGATATCACTTATCATTCACCAAGTTATTATTATACCCGTACAGGGTTTGAATTGTCTCGTATATTGATAAAAAAGAAGTATATTTATTATATTCCGATATAACCATTACGTTTGAACGTTCTTCCTGTTCTTTGCGTTGTTTTTTATTTGAATATTGAGTATTTATGTAGCTTCACACAGCATTAAGTACAAGCGTGTGGCTCAACCCGCAGGGTGCTGTCAAATGCACGCGTCAGTTTTATCGCGACCGGGTATTCGGTACCCCTAGTTTGTTTGTTTTTTCTATCGAATGCACGCCGTTCCCACGGATTTTCTAAATTAGTGGATTCATTTATTTACCTAGCGACAGGCGACGCTGCTTTAATTAAATGCAACGAAGATAAACCAAACACAATGCGGACACGAATTTGAATGGAGTCATTGCTTTAATGTAATTATTTGCCTGGTTATTTATTCGACCAACTAAGTACATAGTAAAAAAAACTAAGAAAAATATGTAATATTATTAAATTAAATTGAATATTATAGAATAAATTAAGAGTAAAATGAGATATACCGATAGCTTTGTACAGAATATAATGGAAAAACAGAAATGTCATAATTTTTATGGCTGCGTTTGGCATTTTTCCTTGTTGACAATAATATTTTGTCAGAATCATAAAAGTCGGCGATAAATTGGGGAATTATTACGAGACCTTCAATCTCAATACTTAGAAAAGGTCTAATAATCACAGTATTAAAGTAAGCCGTAATAAAAAAGCTGTTCCCGTATTAACTGCGACTTATCGTAACCTTTAAATAAGAGTGTCACCCCCGGCGTTTTCGCGCCATCCGGACCGTTTATCATTTTTTCGATCAGCGCCTGAGGGCAGCCCTGATAACTATGGGGTTAGTTGACAGCTTTCAACCCGGGATTAACTTCGTATTGCGGTCCAAAAAAATTAATAGCTTTTTTGAAGAGGTCGGCCTTTTAGACCCACTGGTACGAAATTGAGAGGTCCATATTAACCGCGATAAAGAAGGATTAAAATTGAAAAAAGTGTCAAAATATAACCATAATAGTTAAGACGAATATTTAAATAAAATGCCAAATTTTATCAACCTTATCCTCTTAATTAGGGATCTGTCACATCTCTGATGTCAAACCTCTTTGGAAATGCTTTTGCTAATTCCACATGGGTTGGATCTCCGTCATCATACGGGCTGTTGAGACGCCGACGTGTTCAATTAATGAATGAACTTAAAGAGCATTCTCTCAGTCGGCTCTTATGACACCTACAAATTGAGAAGGAGTGACTCTTTTCTTCTCAGATAGAAAAATATACATTTACTTATCGATTTAAATTATTTTTTAATTACCGGATAAACTTGAATTTATACAAAATATATTAAAATCTACATATACTTATACACGTTGTACGATATATTAGAGTGGATTTGTTAAATAGTTATTTTCAAATTATTTATATTTGGTAGACGAACGGGTAGGTGATCACCACTGCCCAGTCATTGGCGTCGTAGAAAATTATAACCATTATTTACGTCGTCAATACTCTACCGACCTTGCGTGCTAAAATTTTATGTCTCTTGTGCACAGGCACAACTAATTACAGAATTACACCGGCTTGCTCACCGTGCAAACTGGAACTAAGAGTAATTAAATATGGTATTACATATATATAATAAAATATATAAACTAGTTAACTATATAATATTATATTTCAGAATCAACAAGTTGTTATAACGGGATTGGATCATTATAATAAAAGATACAATTGATCAGAATAATTACGATCCGTTTCGTATTGAATAGAATGATTTATTGGTCGCGCACAGTGCGCGGTGCGCTGCAATTTCGTACGATCATTAATAATATAAATAATGACACTGAATGAATGCAAATCGCCAACGAATGTGTGATCGAATGTTACACGAATGTGATTTAAAACAATACTACGATTGAAACAATATGTCGCGTTGCCATGTTCAAATGTAAAATACATTCGGTCAGAATTTAAATAACGTATCCATGCTGGTTTATTTCTAACGAATGTAAATTATTCTCTCGTTATTAAGGTTAAAAATGTTCAAATTATTATATGTAATTGAAAATATATAATATAATTAGAATAGATATTGTCTAAAATCGTTTTTATTGTTTTATTTGCGTAGCACTTTAAATACGAGCGTTTGAATAAGTTCACCTGTTAGTATGTGCGGGTTAAATATATCTGGATTTTTTCTATGCTTTTTAGAATTCTTTCAGCTATGACGCGCTTTGGGTTTTTTTTTACTTGGGATTATTTTCGGCTGGTCCGATTTAAATTTGAAGAAAAAATACAACCATTAAGGGTAATTTTTTATGAGATCGATATTTATTTTTAATCTATTTCCTCAGGGTATATTTTTAGGTCGACTTTTTTTGGTCTAATATTATATTATTGAGCAGAAGGTGTAGAGATTATATCGATGCTGTTCTAATGCAGGTTTTACTTGAAGGATGTTTTCTATCTCCTCTGTGATTATAAATACAAATTAAGCACACCTAAAATCAATGGTGCTTAGATCGGGCTTAAGCCCGTAATCTACGATTAAGGTTCGTGTTTTAATCACTGAACTACCTCGGCTCAGCGTTGTTAATAAACTTATTTTTTTGTCAATAACATTAAATACGAAATAGTAACTTCTATCTATGACCTTGGACTATGAAGCACATTCTCGAAGATATAGGATAAACTTAAATAATGTAACAGGAAATTTGAATATACCAGATGGAAACGCTTTCACCAGTGAACAAATATTGATGGAGTTGATCGGTTTTAATAGTTATTTACCGCGGCATTGAGATGAGGTAAATACTCGAATGTATATTTGCCTGTCAATTCAATTTGTTCGAGTATGACCAGTCTCAATATTTATGTTTCTGAGTCGAGTTTGAAATGTAACTATAATATTATTTGCTTATAACAAATATTATACCTACTCATATTTTTTTAGTATTTAAATGATATTGTTGTTCTGTTTTGACTCAAAGACTATTGTTTTTGTGTTCTAGTATAAAACATTTAGAATAAATAATTAGAAATAATATAAACAATTTTATTGTTTTAAATTTTGTATTTTCCCTCTTATTTTTGTTTTCAAAGCTAACTTTCGTGTTACCCAAAAATAGTTAAATTAATTACGCAAATAATACTTTATATGTGTAAGACGTTTGATTTAATATAAAATATATACATATATATATATAAAAAGAAAAATAACTTTTAATACATTTAAAAATTAAGGTATCAAACGAAACTATGAAAATGGTATTATAATGTTTTTTTTAAATCGCTATAATTTGTAAAGCATTTGCTAGTAAGGAGATACGCGCGGTGCTTTTTCGAAATGTTTATTTTCAAAATCATTAAGTTTACACAACAAATCTAGTCATCTCACTAGCCCAGGACGTTGTTAGTTATTACAGAAAATTAAGGATGGCTTTCATTCATTACAATAACAATTTGAACTGACCTGGCGGGCAGACGCAGTCACCATAATCACGAATACTTCTCTTCGCCCTCCAAAAACCGGGTGGCCTGGAGAGGACTTCCCTTCTAAGCCTCTCGACCAAGGGTTGCTGCGGCTCCAAGACCGCACTTCTCAATGCCAAGTGCTGCTCTTCCAGCAATGACAACCTGTCCTGCAGCCCCTGCTGCTTGTACAGACTATATCCACTCGATATCAGACTCATGGCACACGCACACCACAACACGACACAGTACATCCATGGATCGGGGCATCTTTCCTCACATTTCTCCTCTTCTTTCTTCTCTTTAGTCTCTTTTTTCGGAGGGCTCTTGCCCGGAGGCTTTACCCCCATTTTGAATATCATGGCTGCAGTTTCATGGGATCCGCTGTTCCATCGCTAATTCGTTTGAATACACATTGTACGCACGACGGACGCGTCCGGCTTTTACAATTAAAATATATTCTTAGCTTTAAATTTTTCGGATAGTACAAAAATAACACAAAGCAGACGCATTTGTTTTGTAATGAATTTACGAAAAGCTGTAAGGGAACGTTAAGTCGAAGTGGTATCGTTGTTTTGAAACTCGATCGTATTCTCGCTAGTCGTCGCGAGGAGCGCGAGTACACACCCTTCCTACTCGGCAGGCGGCACGCCACTGTCTGCTAACTGCTTCGTCTGGATTACGAACTTGATGCGACAATGCCTCGGATCAGCCCGCGTTAAACGCGGATATTTGGGAATATCAAAGTCATATCTGCATCCCACTAGAAGATTTATGTCCTCGTCCTTAGCGTTTGGTATACGCATTACGTGGGATACATTTTTAATGATGGCACGTAACAAACGCATTTCAATTAGTGTAGTAGTCTATACTACGAACAATAATAGTGTTTAGAATATTAACAAAGTAAATTCTAATTAATTTAATAATTTTGAATGAAAAAATTTTAAATAACTATAATATGTCAGTTATTATTTCAATATTTTAATTGGATAAGGTTTAATTACTCGTTTATTTATACGCTAGGTATTGCACATAATGTAAAGAACAGATCACAAAAGATAAACATGTATAAACATGTTCCAATTATATTATAAATAAATGGCAGCCTTGGTTAAGGGTCTCAAGTGCATCTGAGCTTTCTCGTGACAAATCTTACAGTGATATTGATTAGTATTAGCCTAATTAATCATTTTGGCAAGTATTGCTCTTCCAAAAGTACAGTAAGATTTTATTTTTCTCCACTCCAAACTCTCATCCAAGCCCGGATTCACTACTGACCAAGTGTAAAACCATACATATTGCATATGAGTATCTTTCAAGGTGATCGAACAAAACAATTTATCTCAAACAACATCAATTTTTATATAAACGTATGCAGATGTTCTAAAACGCATGTAACCTCTGATTAGAGCAAAGCGACTCACTTGGAAAGAGGGAGTGAGTCGTGGCGAGCGCTAGTCAAGACGTTCCGGGAGGGTAAGTCATTAAAAATTTACTTTGATCAATCAGTGGAGATAAAAGTGATTGGTATTAAAAGTTAATTTCTAGAATAAAGTTCAATATTTTTTTTGGAACGAAGTTCCTTTATACGGCTTACGGTAGAGTAAACTGGCAGAAATAACGTAAGGAAAAAACCGTCATGCCCCCTCCGGGCGAGCTTTCCCTCTCTTTCTCTTTGTCTCTGTCTCTTTCTAGTATACAATTTAATGTAACAGTATTTTTTTTCTTATTGTTTTAATTGACACGGGATTTTGTTAACAATTTTATTTCTTGTCATTTAATTATTTAACAACGTTCAACATTGAATTATTCCGTCTTATCTGTTTAATACATAATATATAACGTAAGTAACTTCCGTTACTTACATCAACGTGCCTAATGGGTGTCCCTCGACACGTCTTTTTTAATATTGTAGTACTACACTAAAAATACACTCGAGAAGAATTAGAAAAGACAATTAGCGGTATTAAACATATATCAAAGTTTATGAAAACTTATATACATTTTGTAATACTTTTAACATTTTTTAAACATAAAAGTATCTGTGTTTAAACTAAATTTACAATCAGCTGTAGGTATTTTTAAGGTTTAGCTATATTAATATTGTATAAGATAAATTACACTCTACGTGGAATCTACTAATCTATACATGTAATAAAATTGGAGTGTATGTTTGTAATACTAAAGTATTTTTTTACTAAATGCATAATTATGTATGTATACACAGTACATATACTGTCTGTCCGTTTGTTCCGGCAAATCTCTAGAACGACTGGACCGATTTTGACGGGGCTTTCACTGGCCGATAGATGTTGTAACTTAGGCTAGAACAATAACTTTTTTGTTAAATACAAACGCGCACGAAGTCGAGGGCACAGCTAGTATGATATTAAATTACAACAATAACCGATCGGTGTGGTAGAGATAGTTATAGTTTTAGAATTCGAAAATTGTTTTTTTTTTTGAGCAAGTATGGACGGGAGCAGAGCTTATAATGTAATAAATGCTAGTATAAAGACATCGGAAAAAAGAACAAACATATTTAAAATCATCCACTGAATGTTAAATGTATACACAGACAAACAATCGCTGAAAATATTGTATGGTATTTTCTTTTAACTTTCTAAATAAAGGCACTCATAAATATTTTTCGGTATGTAAGATCCAGAGATTTGTTTAATCAAACAAACAAACTCTTTAGCTTTATAAAGCACCGTATAATTGCAAATATCGTGTGATTGTAATATATCCTTTAGATTTTGAACGGATTTTTAAAACATTTCGGTAGAATTTTTCGATAGATTATATCTACTGAGAATGAATGCGTTAAATTGTAAACAGTATGATACTGTTCACAATATTTGGACAGTTTACAGTATCACCAGGTAGATTTTAATTTAAAAATATTACGGTGACTTACATACATATATATAACAAAACAATAATTTTATTCCAATCTAATACCTAGATTACCTATTTTGTATTTTCAATTTTGAGATGATGAAATCGGTATGGATTAAAAAATCCCTCTTCTTGCAACAAACCATGCACGCACGGGTTCCTAACCGTGAACCTAGAATAGCTCTCAGACTAATAGGAAAAGTCAGACACGCACGTAAACCAAAGCGTTCGATGAAGTGAAGCAATATTTACAAAGCGGTGTGCGTAACATTGTGTCGTAGACACTGTAATGCGTCTGTGTGCTAATTAAACAATGTTTCTACACACAATTAATTGATTCATTTTCAAGTATTATACTGTGTTACAATACTAGATCACAATAAACTAACCTTACTAGATATTTCAGATATATTTTTTATAACTCGGTCTTAAAAAAGCCAAACGACAATTACGAGCAAGACAATAATCAAACAGGTGCGTATTCGAAGATATTGATCCACAATTAAGTCACTCCATTCTCCACACAAGAAAACATTCATTTTAAAGCGTAGTCGATGCCATCATGTGTTTAATGTAATTATTTTTATGACGACTCCAGGCTATACTTTAACGTATTTAAGTCGGTATCATATTTTCGTTGTTCACTCATTGACATTTAATTCCTAAAATAATAACACCTAACCGTTACGAAAAGTAATACAAAAATTATACATAATCTCATATCTTATGGTGTTACGATCATACCCAAACATACGCATTTCGGGGTAATTTTGATGTTATATGCTGGTCACCCGGGCGACCTTACGTGATGTTTTGCGTTCCAATAATATATTATGATTGTTTTAGTACGTTTACGTAAAAAACAAAACAAAATCAAATAAATATTTGTGAAATGAAATACCACGTGACTTCTTTAAATTAATGAATGATTATTTTAACGTTTTACAAGACAGTGGCATTTTTAAATAATAATCAATTTGACTTTTGCAATAGCGTGTACGGCTTTTCGTATCGCGATGTCAATCAGCTTCCTATTTCAAATTCAGCTTACCTTACTCTGCTACCTGGTGAAAGCGCGAAGCTTTGTACACCTTTTTCGATTGGTCTGAAGTATATTTTTCATTTCCTGATATAAAAAAATATGAAAATATTTATAACACTAATATGACTGTGTCAACTTTAACGTTTTAGTAAGTTTAACTTTTTAGATTTAGTAATATTTACGTAATGCATTGTAATGTTGAGTTATTCGTTCACGGTCATAATATTTAAAAAAATAATATTTAATAAACATAACATAGTAAATACATCATCCATTTAAATTTAGCAGTGTTCCGGTTTGAAATATGAATCAGTCACATCTACATGCATAAGGGACATAACATCTTAGTTCCCATAGTTGGTGGCGCGTTGGTGATGTAAGGAGCGACGAATGTTCCTCACAGCGTCAATACCTATGGGCGGTGATGACCATTTACCAAGCAGCATATTTGTACGTCCACCTACAGATTCCATAAAAAACCAAGATCGTTCCTTTATTTCATTCATAATATTCTTTGATTACAATAGTAAAGTCGTGCCGTAAAAGGGGCACACTACTCGTATGTACGTACAGATAACATCAACGGCTATCATTGCCTCATATTTATTGTTATTACAATAATTGTATATTACATCAAAAATGTTTATGACAGAAATTAAAATATCAAATTTCCCAAAAACAAATCGTAGTTAATAACCCGATCGTCCTACTCTCAAAGATCTGTATCGACATTAATTAAATTTGTAAGGAATGAAAAAAAAACTTAAAGCTTTTTTTTTAAATCTATGAAGCCAATTAATCTCTTTAATAGAGTCATTAAGAACCGAGTGGCAGCCGTGAGCGCCACAAAAAACGCTCTCCGACCGCGCGTCACGGACCTTTACACACCAACCGTCATAAATGTCTAATAATAAATAGGATCGACTGTCGTTACGTTGTATTTATTTTATATTCAAATATGGTTAACAGCGATCTAACGCTCGATTTATTTTATTTTAGTCAGGAGTTTACTTCGTTCGCGAAATTTTCGCTTGACAACCGTATTATAAATGTTATTTTGTAATAATACCCAGCGAACGCATACGTTTTATACGGGGAAATCCCGAACAAAATGTATGCAATACGCTGACTCAGGGTAAGAACTATAACTTTCAGGAGTTCATTAAAATTAACTGAGCAGTTTTTGCCTTTAGGTATAAATACCACAAAATACACAAACATCGATACAAAAGTCTAGTAAGTGCTTATCTTATTTACTTAACTCTATAGTGATAATTCGCATAGAACTCAATGTGGTTTGATTTAGTATAAGGAAATCCATATGACAATTCTCGCTTTACGAGCTAGAAGGACATAAAATACTTGTAAATCTATATTTGAAACTGACACAACAATTTCAGAAAATTATTTATATATACTTGAAACTAAAGAATAAGCTCAAACTTGGTGTTATTTTGGTAAGACACTTCTTGTAGGCATTACATCACACTGCTATAAACGTACTCAGTTATAATACATATTTATACATTTAAGGATATATTGCTTGTTGAGTTAAAATCTTAACATCAAAACATATAAATAATGTGCATAATAACCTGTAGTATTAAGATTTAAGATGATTATCTTAAATTAACATATTTAAATATGTAAAATATTTATAAACAAAACCATACAAAAAAGTTAGTTCAAACAAAATTCAAGCAATCATAATGCAAGCGATCGAAGATGGCACCAGCCCACTCCCTTATCCATATCTAAATGGTCATTTCTAAAATTTAACTCGTGTTCCTCGGTTTAACGTTACGGCCTTTTAATTGGCTTTATAAAATTCGAGCCATAAATAGTTGAAGTTTGAAACTTTTATCTCGTATCGTATGAAGATATTTTCAATATCGTTAAATGTGATCAAACGTTTTAAATATTTTATTCGAAATCGGACGGATAATTTAGACGTCACTTTACAACCTTGTTAAAAAATCAAGATTACATTTGAAGATGCCAGTATTTAACACACAATCAAATCGTTGGTCCAACAATCCTATTAAAAATGAATTAGAATCAAAATATTGTAACGATTTGTTATATTTTCACGGTAAATTTTCGAATCGCTTTATAAGAAGCCAATATAGTATTACTGTTACTGTTACTTGCGTATTTTGAAATTCAATCAATTCGTCAAAATTATATTGACACCATTGTAATACCGAAAGAGGTTAAAATAATAATTATTGTGGTTCCTAGTTTTATTGGTTAAATAAGCTAGCTAGAAATTACGTCGGATTATAACGATCTTCCAACAGTCTATGAACGTTTGACGATG
Source organism: Vanessa tameamea (assembly GCF_037043105.1). Taxonomy (NCBI): domain Eukaryota; kingdom Metazoa; phylum Arthropoda; class Insecta; order Lepidoptera; family Nymphalidae; genus Vanessa; species Vanessa tameamea. Next base: position 12,686,297 of record NC_087320.1, on the reverse strand, counting down.
TTGGTTTGTGTTAGCGCGATCCTTCCGATGGCGGTAAATCGTACCCAGATCGAGTTGGGCGACATGAACAAACCCTCCAAACTTGAGTATCAAGGTATACCGCAGAAGCACCTATCATTTCAACGTCCTCCATAGTGAAAGAAGTTTGAACGTTTGTGGAGAGTCTGTTTTGATCGCTCGTCAGTTGGCCAGATTAGAGTCATGTTGGAATGTTGGACAGTTGGACGATCGTATGGAGCCGGTATTAGATATTTTTAAATTTGTGCTAGAGCAAATACCAAGTTGAACCAAAAGTGAAGCAGTTATAATATATATATATATATATATATATTATTTTTGGAGTTTATAACATTCTGTTTAAATGTATGTGTCCCTATCGCTGGGGCGTATAATAAGGATATTTTACTTGGTGGTAGGGTTTTGTGCAAGTCTGTCTGGGTAGACCACCCACTCAACAGATATTCTATCGACAAACAGCGATATTTGGTATTGTTGTTCTGAATTGAAGGGTGAGTGAGCCAGTATAACACAGGCATAAAGGACATAACATCTTAATTCCCACGGTTGGTGGCGTATAGGCGAGGTGAAGGATGGTTAATATTTCTTTCAATGCAAATTGTAATAAACGGTGGTGACCATTAGGTGCTCGTCCATACATATATGGCCCATATGATTTAAAAATTCAAAATAAATGTATTAATTAATATATAATGTATATTCCCATAAATGACAGCAAATATAACTGTAATGGGATACAGTATCAGTATTATTCCACCAGAATCAACCCAACGCTACTGGTATAAAATATATTAGATTATTTAATGGTCTCTAGTTCACACTATAAATAATGCAGTTAAGACCGAGGGGCATAAAGTATATTGTTGACTCTTATTGCGAGCTTTATGATAAGCAAACGAGGAAAGTGTAACAAGTCATAAGTAATGAGACTGTACGTTACGTCACACTTAGACCAAAACGACAGTGACAAAATATTCAAAGTTAGCATTATTTCATGAATTTACAGCACGTGTTTATTGTAATGGTCACAGCACGATTTGTATTTCTTAAGTCCACATGAATTGTTTATTTTGCTTTAGTTTATTTCCTTGGAATCATTTCTTAGATATATTTTTCTTTTTAAAATATTTCAAAAAAATATGGCGCTTTTTAATTCGTTTGTGATTATATTTTGTTGAGATAGTTTTCATTCCAAAGTTACCCTCAAATTCCTAAGTATTGGACATTGAATTTTTTATCAATCACGATGTTCATTACAAGATCTAAAGCAATTCAATGTAAGCAAACATCAAATTTATTTATTTATATTTGTTGAAAATTTATTTCAAATTGGTAAAACAAAATAAACATCTGTTACATAACCTTTGGTTTATCAGGGAAGAAGACGAACTTCCATTCAATATAATAAAATATACAATCTAAACTTTATTTAATAAAAAACATAAGCATGTAAAATCTTCTATACGTATATCTTCTTTCGAAACTAATAAATGAGAATGAAAAAACTCTAAAAGTAATTTATATCAAAATCAACAAGAAAGTTTCGGAATATATTATTATATATGCTGCGCTTCGCAGTTTCACCCGCTTTAATTTTAGACTATTGACGTTATGGTCTTGACTTTCATCTTCTTGTAGGTATGTACAGAATAAGTTACTAGAATGTACAAAGTTACATTCGACGCAACAGGCGGCCTATTTCCTCAAGGAATAATCTCTTCCAGATTACTTTTGGGCCAAGGAACACTTGTAAAATATATGGAAAGGAATGCTCGTTGGTATAAGGGTAGTAGTTTGGTAGATTGATTTTATTTCAAAGAATCAGTGGATAACCATTACAACATTTTGAAGACTGAAAATTCAATAAATTTTTCTTTTACATTTTTATTCTAATAAATTTAAAATATATTCCATAAAGTGAACTAAGAACTGCACTACATCAAAGTAAATAATTGACTAAAAGTTCGCTTGAGCTGGGTAACGTATAATGTTGCACAGTTAGCTCATTAACATTTTAAAACAGCAGTTTCCGGAGCACAATCTGCAACATCCAAGACAAACGAGCACTATTAAGAGAAGAACAACGCAGCTCACGGCTCGCATGCATGATCTGTCTCCGAGGAACAACTTGTTTCAATCTGACGAAGACTTTAGTACTATATAATGTGATAATCTTCGTACTTGATCTTAATTCTTTAATAAATATTACTCAATTGACATTATTCGATAATAGTTGATAATTTATTAACACCCAGTAAATTATTATCTCATTTCAAATTAAGGAATAATTTATAAATTTGATGAGTAGGTTTTCTTTTTGAATAGTTAATTATACTTGCCTATAGAAAAATGTTGCCTGATTATTAGACTCATATCTATCCATTTTAGCTTTAAGACGAATGGGAGTTTTAATCTTATTTATTTATTTAAGAAACAAACAACTGTAATTATATTTGAAAGTAAGGTTTAAATGATAGAGAAAATTCTATCTATCTAATTCAAAATAATTATTAATTTAAGATATCAATGAAAAATGTATTTAAATTTATTATTATTTTTAAATTAAATATTCAATTTATTAATAAATTCAAATTTTTAAGTTATTAGTATTTACTAATTCTCTTCATTTTTTATTGAATTTATTTTATTTTGTTGTATGTTATTAACGTGATCAATTATATTACTGAACTTGTTAATTATAATATTTATTGCTTTATTTAATCTAGTTAGTAGTTAATCACTAGTATTTTAGTATTATAAAATTATTTTAGTAAAAATATACCTGTGTATTGTACCTAAAAATGCATGTTGTGGCCGTCTTAAAGAGTCGCACACTTTATATTTAGTATAAATATGTTTTTATGTATAACATGTGTAAGTGTAGTGACTGCTGATGGTCCTTAATAAATAAATAAAATGAATTGATGTAAAAAAAGAAGAAGATTAAAAAAAAATAAACTATTTTACATTTGCGCTAAACCATAGATATCTATATTGGTTGACTTTCAGCGCGAAACGGTTTTCTTATCCTAATAAGATGTATGCATTAATGTCTCGGTGTGTTAAAATCAATGACAAGTCAAATATGTAGACTTGATGAAAATGAAAACTTTATTACCTTGTAGTGCTTATAAAGACTATCATGGCGATTATATTATTTAAGATATATTCAGTATCTGTTCTTATCAATTTAATATTAATTAACAAAAGGCGTAACACAGCGAACTATAGCTTAATATCCCAACGACGTTACATCAGCGCGAAGCTAATGCACTTACATCATAATCCTCGATAATTTCCTATTAACCTGCTGTGCAATTGTTAAAGATGTCAATAGGATAAGGAAAATACGGACAGGACGGACAGTTCCTTGTTATAAACTAAGGCGATTACATCAGGACGACATAACGAAGCCTGTTCTAATACACCTCAAGTCCTGGAACGAGCGCTTAATGAAGACCATTTATAAAAGTGTAATAGGTATGGAGTTCCGGTCTGCCGCCACCGACATATAACACTAAATACTCGCAAGTTTATTAATTCCCTGAAGTACTACACATACTTCATGATAGTTTTATTATGTAAGTACTATGATAGATGGAAAATAAATTGCTCAGATCTGAAAATATACGGGGAAAGAAAAGAAACAGTTGTTTTTTGTACAATGTTATAATCGTATACAATTTTCAGTATCAGAAAGAAACAGGGGGCGATCGTTTCATTCGCAAGATGTTATATTACATTAGCAGCCTGTACATTTCCCCCTGCTGGGCTAAAGCCTCCTCTCCCTTTGAGGAGAAGGTTTGGAGCATATTCCACGATGAAGTGCGGAATGGTGGAATACACATGTGGCAGAATTTTGTTGACATTAGACACACATGCAGGTTTCCTCACGATGTTTTCCTTCACCGCCGAACACGGGATGAATTATAAACACAAATTAAGCACATGAAGAATCAGTGGTGCCTGCCTGGGTTTGAAACCGGAATCATCGGTTAAGATGCACGCGTTCTAACCACTGGGCCACCTCGGCTCGAGAGAACGAGCTCGAGAGAATGTTAAACGTTACTAACTCTATACAGTCGAGTGATTTGTCTATATTTATTATTAATAGTCGGAAGTCGGGCAAGTTGTAATGAGATTTAATATGTCATGTCATTTGTGCAAAGGGTAACTGAGACTGTATGCGTATGTGTATACGCACTCACTTACCCTTCAAAATGAAGTATGAGTCGATAATTTCTTACCAGATGAGACTGCTCTAGACTATACTAAACTACCAGTAATTCAGTCTGAGTTATAGAACTTATCTGTTTTCCTACTGACTAACAACAGAAGGCAAGTGCGTTTGGCACCAAGAATGAAACAAAATGTTCCACGGGCTAGAAAATAAACTTCGGTGACAGACTTTCAAAAGCAAGTAAACAGCGGTTCTTGGAATTTAATTTGTGATTAATTAATTTATTAGTCGAAAATGATAATGGTATGTTTTTAAATGTTGAATTCATAATAGCGTTTACAGTAATTAAAATCCAAGTCCTAACTCTATCTATAAAATATTCTCCAACAAAACTAGAAGTTTGGTTAATGATTATGAAAACTGGACGAGTGTCAAGGGAAATCTGAAGCGAGCCAATTGTTCAACTTGAGTCGAACAATCGTAAAACTTCGACTATACCGTTTTTATTTGGGGATAAAAAGTATTATAGTGGGTAATATAAATTCAGATTGGCAACCCTCGCGAGCTCCGGATTTTCTTTAAACTGATGTTTCCTGGATCGGTATCTTCATATCTGTATTTTATTTTTATCGGAATATTTTATTTTCGTCTTGACTACTTTTATGGAATTTTATTTTCAGATTTAATACTTACACGTTTTTGATGTGCTTGATGAAAACACGGATATCGTACGGATTTATATGTTTTTAATAATTCATTTAGTTACGTTAACTAACGCTAATTACGGATTTAGTTTGAAGTCATCTGTTTAAAAGGAGAGAAGGCTTTCGGCCATCAGTGGGAAATGTGCATAGTCTTTCTTAATGATCTTTCAGTTAAAACATGTTTCCTCGTGAAATAAATTATCGTCATCGCAGCGCAGATTTATCTTAAGCTTGTAATTTTAATACAAAACCCCCTCCGGTGTTTTCTTCAACGTTAGAATTAAGCTGTCGCGGTATAGGTTAAGATAATTTAATATTCTATTACACGAAATGCCAGCAAAAACAAATACGATACCATAATAACCGCGACGCGATGAATATTTATAGAATTGAGATTGTAATTATTAAAAAGAGGTAGTAACAAAAAGTACTATGAAATATTTATCAAAAATGACATAATGTCTAAAACAAACAGACGGAAGTATAAATAATGCGGAGGGAGGACGGCGAATGTAATATCTTCCTTAAACGTCACGTTATCGGCCCGTGGGTTTTGTTTACGGTGGTCGGGAATGTTCTTAAGGTCTGCTTACATGAAACGATTTGATTTGTCAAGCAAAACACTAATGTCACTCTAATGACAATATACTATTCTTAATTATGTAAGACACAGGAAATATGTTCCGAACTATTTTTTTAAAAATAGAATGCTTACGAAGATATACGACGGTGGTTTTAAGATATGAACCTTAACCTTGATTCCGAGTACCGATACCCAAGCAAGTATTTTGTACTTAATATGTGTTAATAATTCACCTCGTTTGAGTATGAGCACGAGGTGACCACACCCAGTAATGGAACATTCACAGGTAACTTCTTTATTTTTTGTTAATTACGATTTTGTATAAATTGTAACAATAAAGCGACAGCCGTGATTTGGTTTAGTTTATTATTAACATGTTATAATTGATATATATTTTACTAGTCTGTACGTACCCGTATATTTACGCAGGACATTCAAAGAAACGCAAAGTAAGTTAAACTCGAGTGTGTCGCCGGCCTTTTGGGGCGTAAATTGAGCCACTGAGCGTTTTATGAATTGTCGCCTCGCTCACCCACTTGTGACTTGCGTGTTTAACAGATATTGCCTCGTAAATATCTGGAACTTTGGGAACAAAAACCATTATACCAATTTTATAAGACTTCAAAATTACATTTTCGTCGGCCTTGTTTACCTCGGGATGGGGAAATCACTTACTTCATATACAATTGAAAACTTTGTTAACGTAACTTTATATTTACAATATAAGAATTGTTTAAATTTATGATGTAAATAGGTACATATATATTTAACAAAAAACCTACTACATAAATCATCACCACATCGTTAAATCGTAAGTTTGGAATCGAAATATAAACTAACCTCCAATGGAAGAAGTAAGATCATTGACAATCAGATGGTGAAACTCGCATAATAGAAAATCAAACGGGATGCTGATGGGACGCACGAAATGTTTTTATACGTTGTGTATGGTCCACACATTACTGCAAAACAACTGGTTCCATCCAGGCCACACTCGCTCATAGAAAGACATCGCTCAGAAGGAAATATAATAGTATTTAGAAATATAAATAAAGGACTGGTTCCTTAGCACATTTACCCGCGCGAATATTAAAAGCTGTACCAACAGCTGCGAGAAGAGATAACGCGAAGGACGTTACAAAATCCCTAATATCTTTTTCCAATTTATTGCCTTTCGAAAAGCGATCGGACCGCAATCAACTTATCAATTTATTACGCAGATCACAGCTGAGTGTCAAAGTGACATCAATTAGAGAAACTATTAACTCCCAAGCGAATTCCAAATTGCTCCCAAAAGACAAATTGTCCTGGACCCCTCAAATTGGTTGGCGGTGACGCGTGACGTTCTAATCACTACTATCATAAAGTTTTGCATTCAAAGTCAAGTCTGGAGCACACTGTGTGCCAATTTTAGCAACTATGTAGATTGTGATTCGCATACTTTATGACGTATCTTATATATCCAGATATATTTTGGATTTATTACGCTATGAAAGACTTCGTTTATTATGTAACTTATAAATAGGATATGTGTACTTAGCTTAATTGAAAATATGATGATCCTGAATTCGGTGTAAAACTAATGACTTTTGGTAGGGACGAGTTTGAAATTTTTTATTGCTCAGCATTGTCGGTAATTTTGTTTAAAAAATCTGCATGTGCAGAAAGTATTAAGAGTCGTGGTATGGAATAGTTTTAAAAAAATAAATGTCCCTTCAGACGAAAACAATTCTTGTTATACTGATAAGAAAAATAATAATAAATATATATTTTTTCTATGTATTCTATGTACTCTTGAGTCGAGATGTCTCAGGGTGGAAGAGTCTGAGTTCGAACGAGCGATCCCAATAAATGTTCATGTGCCTTATTTGAATTTATAATTATTCTTTTACACGGCGGAGGAGAGACGACGAGGATCTATATGTATCGGAAAAAATACATTACAGGGGACAGGATAATCAAGTCGTATTGTAGCCGCGTAGCGGAGATATTCTCCAAATGAAAAGGAAAGACTGTCTTTATACTTCACAGTAGTCTAACTTAATTTCTAGCACATCATCAATAATTAAACACCCCAAACCAAAGTCACAAATCGCAAGTCGGTAACCTGAAGTGTAACAATATATCAAGTCTGGTGCCAGAATAGTTGCTAAGTCGCTCGAGTCACCAAACTCCGCAACTCCGTAACAGCCGGCAACAACATGTGCACCGAAATGTGGGTGTTCCGATGTTTGTTACATTATATTACAAGTTACTTTAGTAACATGTTTATTTAGAACTTTGTACAATACCCCAAGAAACTGTTAACTTTATTTAGAATGTTATCCACTAAACTAATGTAGCGCTACTAAATAGCTTTGCGGTTAAACTATATATAAATGAAATGTTTCGCATACGAATGCCACTATATTTGTAGTTTAATTCAAATAATATGAATACATCGTAAAATACAGACAGGAATCTCAATAATAAGGTTCATAGTCGGCAATGGTGGATCACTGTCGTTGAAAATATAGGTAGATAGTAATAAGTTTATTGTAGAGTAACTCTCCATTCCAAATAATTAAAATCAAAATATTTTATATTCTATTATAATCTTTTTTTTTATATTAGCAGCCTGCAAATTTCCTACTGCTGGGCTAAGGCCTCCTCTCCCTTTGAGGAGAAGGTTTGGAACATATTCCACCACGCTGAATATCGTTGAAATTAGACACATGCTGGTTTCCTTACAATGTTTTCCTTAACCACCGAGCATGAGATGAATTATAAACACAAATTAAGCACATGAAAATTCAGTGGTGCCTGCCTGGGCTTGAACCCGAAATCATCGGTTAAGATGCACGCGTTCTAACCATCTCGGCTCATTGGCTATTATAATCTTAAAAGTATTTAAATCTACATTTCACAGGCTTGAATCAATTTTAATCTATCACCTCTACAATATATCGTAAAGTAGATTGGCCCGAGCAGATCTGCCAAGAAACTCAGTATTTACGTCTCTATTTAAGTACATTAATTAAATAAATAAGTTCGTTATTTTAAGCTTACATATAGATCAACGAATATCCGATACACGCATTTTAACATCTTTGTAGTCCTCTTATGAGTACTTAGCCTTATTTATCAGTGTTTTTTTTAAGGGCACGTTAAATATATCTGCGGAATGTTATTAAAGAAATAACTTTTACTGGAATGGACGTATTGACTTTGCGAAGTCGGTAACTTAATATTATAAGTTTCTTAATAAATAAAAAACACTTTAATTTAATAGAATTTATTTTGAAAAGAATAAATACACAAATAAATTCTTACGTAACGTTATTGTAAACATAAATATGTTAACTGTGATCATGTTATCTTTAAATTATTAATAGATATTTTTGTAACTACATGTACATGAATTTATATTTTAAAGGTATACAAATATACCTAACAAAGGTTTCATGCATCTGTTATGGTTGTGGCGGTCGTTTGGAAAGCGGGTCGACAATTCCCTGTCTTGGTAAAAGATAGAACATACTTATTTCATAATATTTGTAATTGCTTCCTACATATAATGATATATTTTCAATAGATACCTCTTTATATATATGAATATTATTCATCTGTTCATTATATTTCATATTATCATCTATAATATTCAAATATAGCTAAGTACAAAGCAATATCATTCGTATCTATGTACCGACGACCTCCGTGGTCGAGTAGTGTGTACACCGGTTTTTATGGATATGGTTTCCCGGGTTCGGTTCCCGGCCGAGTCGATGTAGAAAAAAGTTTATTAGTTTTCTATGTTGTCTTGGGTCTGGGTGTATGTGATACCGTCGTTACTTCTGATTTTCCATAACACAAGTGAATTATCTACTTACATTGGGATCAGAGTATGTATGTGATGTTGTCCAATATTTATTTAATAATGTATCTAACTCTTTAAAAAAGGTTATACAAGCGCATCTATACATTAGGTTGTATTTCTATCTGTCCACGCATGCAAATGCAAATGCAGCAAATGAGCCAACTATTACTACGTCTAATAGCTACTAATATTCACCTAGAGGTGGCGCTATTATATATGTGATATTAATCACTCCTTACGGAGTCAAAGTGCCGCCGACCACGGGATCTCAGATACTATTAACCCCGTGCTTGTAACTGTGGTAAACATTAATACAACATTTATCCGCAGACACCAAAACGCAGTATAAGTAAAAGTTAAAATTCAGCTTATATCAATGAAATCTGTCATAAAAGAATCCAAGGCCAGTCGAACCTGAGCAATCGACCTCTCTACGTCAAAAGTCAACACAAATGAAGCTGCGGGCTATAACTGAATCATACAAAGTTATTTGAATGAAGTCGTGACGGTATTTAGTATAGTATTAACGGCGCTGATCTTTATGGAATTGTTTATTGCTCTTTTTATTAAACTGTATCGCCGCTCTAATGTATAATTCGTGAGATCGAGGTCTAGTTAAAGTGGTATGCCTTTTATTTTTATTTTATGACTTAATTCTAAAACTACATATCTAGTGGTTAGAAGATATCTTAAGTACTTGATACATTTGGAAATGGGTTCTAAAATATCACCTTTGATGAAGATAATACCGCTGTTTACAATCATGAATCAATAATTTTGTAGAGAAAGTTAGTTACAGCTAATTTTTTTTTTACATAATGCTAAGTACTCATCACCCTTCATAGCCACAGACATTTTAAGATTAGATGCTTTGTGCCTGTAGTTATACTGACTCACTCACTCTTCAAGCCGACACCGTAACAATACGAGGAATTGGTGACGACCTCCGTGGTCGAGTAGTGTGTACACCGGTTTTCATGAGTACGCCACTCCGAGGTCCCGGGTTCGATTCCCGGCCGAGTCGATGTAGAAAAAGTTCATTAGTTTTCTATGTTGTCTTGGGTCTGGGTGTTTGTGGTACCGTCGTTACTTCTGATTTCCATAACACAAGTGCTTTAGCTACTTAAATTGGGATCAGAGTAATGTATGTGATGTTGTCCAATATTTATTATTATTAATGAGTGAGTTGTACGTATACTATCAAGTACATGACAGGTAATAAATAAAATATAATTGGTGCTTGGCGGTCATGGTGAGTAGGTTGTGTCTTACCTGTTGGATTTTCACAGAACCCTAACACCGCGTAAATTTACATTACACTAATAGTTGAGTAGCTTAACTCCTATAGTTTTGATGACTGCCTCGTGGGTCTGGGTTAGCTTACAAAGCTGCAGATCCCGACGGCTTAGGATCAAATCCAGCATTGAGTCAATATAATTAAGGTTTTTGTCGACATATTCTCAGAGGCTGAACTCTTTGCAATCAGGTCGGCTTGGCCGCTTTAGCTGTTTTGTTGTCTTAATTAAAGACTTAATTACATAAGGTCTGAACTATAAAGTTGTTTGGAATTAATGGCAAAGTAACAATTAAGTTAGGAACTTTGAAGACAAGGGTGGGACAAATGTGACCGCATCTGAGGGTACGATTTGGGTTGACCTCTTAGGGTGAGGACGAACATAGGAAATTTCCATCAACATTGTATCTAATACTTACGATCAAAATACCATAGGAATAATGATTTTCTATACACCAAGGCTCACTCTCTTTTATTTGTTTTGGAAAGGCGACGTGACCACTTGTCACATCTTTGTCACCTTGTGGTAAGTTTCTTCTTCCTTTTCCTAAGACCACTGCAAGCAATTAAACTTAAACCGCCCGTGGCACCGCCAAAGCGACGCCATGGAACCTAAGCTGTTCCTTGTTGGTGTAATTACAATGGCTCACTGAAAATTTAATAGGAACAGCAATACATAAATATTATCTAGCCTTATCGTGCTTGGCCTATTAAGCTTTCATGCAACATTATGTGTCAAAAATATAAGTCGATCTTATATGTTTATCTCAAATCACGCAATGAACATTGAAGTCAGTTTTAAAAATACTCACACATTCACTTCAATTCAATATGCAAAATATTTTGGCACCCTAGATATAATTTCGTGGCCATATTAAATTGATTGTAAAAGCATAATTTTTATACAACAGGCGGATGTGTAATTGGCCACCTGATGTTGAGTGGTCACCACCCACCCATATACATTAGCTCTGTAATTACACCGGCTCACTTACTCTTTTACTGGAACACATCAATAATAAGTATTGCTGTTTGGCAGCAGAATACCTGATGAGTGACTGGTACCCAGATGGGCTAACATAAAGCCCACCAAGTGAAAAGAATAATAATAAACTTTAAATAAAAGAGTTAATCACGATACTTAATGTTAACTTAAAGCCTGTATATACCGCACTAGTGGGATAGTGGGTTAGACTCTCGTTCTGTCGTGTTAAAAAAATGCTTCGGAGCTTATCTTACAACGCTTCCATTATAAGTTGGTGGATGTACACGTGGCTGAATTTCAATCCACAAATGTAGATTTTTTAATGTCGTGTATAATTAATATCATAATCATCAATTAAGATCCAAAGGATTCCTACCTCTTACTCTTTGTAAACTTTAGTTGTTGAATATTATTATTTTCAAATTCTTCTAGTTATAAAAACAAAATTCAATCACTTTCCCTAACCTTAGCACAGATAAATAAACGTTTAATTGAGCTCGTTTCAAAATGAATATCGTAGCAGAATACGCTTTGTTAAAATCAGTTAGTAAGATCGTTGGGTTCATAAACTGCGAGGCCATTGTTGGCGTGTTATTTACATTTATCGCTGAGCCGGCGCACGTTAACGATTCTGTAGCTGCGGCTATTGGTATTGCTTCCACGCGTGTTATGACTACTTCATTATTGTGTCAACTATCAAATAAAATTATCATACGGAGATTGCCTTTCAAATCGTTTTCCATTTGAGACCATTGAGTTTATCTTATTAAATCCACGTATGAGTTTCTTTGAAGACTCGTATTCTTGTGCCGAGGTGGCTCAGTTAGAACGCGTGCATCTTAGTCGATGATTGTGGGTTCAAACCCAGGCAAGCACAACTAAATTTTCATTCACATATTATTTGTGTTTATAATTCATCTCTTACGGTGAAGGAAAACATCGTGAGGAAACCTACATGTGTCTAATTTCAACAAAATTCTGCCACATGTGTATCCACCAACGTGCACTGGAGCAGCGGGGTGGAATAAGCTCCAGAACTTCTCCTCAAAGGGAGAGGGGGCCTTAGCCCAGCAGTGGGAGATTTACAGTCTGTTAATGTATGTTAATGTATTTTTGTTCTAAAAATTGTCTCTGAAATATTTGGTGATTTATTATTTTTGTGTAATCATATGATTTATTTAAAGGTTCAAACGTATATGCTCACGCTATTATTAGAAATCGACTTTCGATATATTCTTACTATTTGCGAAATTTCAATCTACTGCATTCATTTGCATTGTATTACTAAACCAGTCAGCCAGTCTCTCTGTACGTCACAGTCAAAATTTATTTGTCTTCAAGTTTTATACAAATTGCCTACAATTACTTCCAGCTTCTGAAATAATGGTCAAAAACAGATAAATTTTCTTTTAATCTGATTGGTAGCTGATAATGCAATTGGCAACCAATGGGCGTTTAGTATTTACGCTTAGTTGCTGACAAACTGACGGTAAATATAAGCGATAGTACCAATTTTCTCCCGAGTACCATTTAAATATATATATAATTATAAATCTTATTACTAGACTTTGTTTTTAACTCATATAACTTGGCTGAATTGCGAATAGGTTGTCGGAAGAAGTGACCATCATCAAGGCCTATAAATTTTCTGCTATAATCATTCACTAAGGCGTCACCAACCTTGGGACATATTATATTGCACCATCGTTGTGAGAACACATAGTTATAGTAAGATTGGAAGGCGCCATTATATTAAGTGATATGGTTAGTTAAGTGTGATGGCGACGTTTACGACTATAAAATGTTTAAGTCAAAGGTCTACTAAATAAGGCTCGGTGTCCTGCTGATATGATACTGTTATATGTGATAGATATAACAGTGGATATCTGTTTTTCCCCCCACACACTTTTGACCATCGTGTGTGAAAAGTGGGTGGTAGCGATTGTATACTGTCTACGTTTAGCAATAATTTGTATGGGTTTATTGGATTGCCACACCGAGACATTATTGAGAAACTTTGAAAAATAAACACTTTAATGTGATATTGGATTACACTTCGGATAAGTGTTTATTGTTCACTTTAGAGCGTATATAGTTTTATTTATATCAATTGTTTATAATCCTCTTTAAATTTATAGTTACTGCTAAATTTAAGCCTCAATAGCGCAATGGTTTAAGTGCTGTCTAGCGATGTAAAAAGTCGCAGGGTCAATCCTGACCCTGTGGGCTACTATCGTGCCCACTCCTAACACAAGTGATAAGCATAAAAGGAGGGGTAAATAGGAATATTAGTAATTCCTTCATTAACTTAGAGCACTGCTAGTAGCAGCAATGGAGTAATAATTGTATTAAAAAATATGTATGTCGATCGACGGAATTCATTACAGCAAATCCGAAAATAATAAGAAAATCTATTGTGAGATATATTAAATCATTGTAGCATAGATAACATAAATATGCTACTAATGGCTTTCATAACTACGTATATTATAATGCTATGTCGTTAATAGTTATGGCTTTTAGGTTACACAAGAGGTTGCGGTTTCTCCTTCAACTGAGTATAAAGTCAGCATAACTTTGTATTCCTATCATCTGTATTCAGTATTAGTATTATGAAGATGCATTTTGATGTAGGTACGTAGATTAATTAATACGTTTACCTTCGGGCGAGGCGCGCCTTCGAAACCGCAGCTCCACTATAGCGCATCCCACGCGGTTCTTGCAATATCGCGTCACAGGGAAAAGTGTATTTATTACACAGATACCTGCAATAAGGCAACCGTCCCCTTCATCTAGGCTGCCGAGACTGCTCCAAGTAACGCGATAAGGAATTATACCATCAAAATGGCCTTAAAGAACACACACATTACGATTTTCGAGAAGCTGACAGGATGCTGATTTTGCAGGTACTTTATAATGTTACTATGCGCAAGGTCCACCGTTAATACAATGACGTAAAAAATATAGTTTATTAGAATAACTTTAGATCAATTGATTTAATATATGCATTTAGATATATATATTAATGTATTTTAAATACGCGATTAATGAACACAACAGAAAAAAACAAACCCTTATAAAAAGGTACGAAAATGTCTGTATACATAATATATAAAAAATTTAATTAATATGTTCACTTTAGTATTCATAAAAAGTAGATCCTAATATTATACAGGCGAAAGTTTCTATGTATTTATGTTTGTTGCACGTGAAACTACTAAACGTATCGGTACGATTGACCAGTCGACGCGAAGTCCTCTGTAGATAGTTATAGGTTATGATTTTTTTTAATTCCGTGGATCTTGCCTCCGGCTTTCGTCCAACGAAGTGAGCGGGTTACGACTGGTAAGTAATAATATTAAAATAACACATGAAACGTAAACATCCAAGCTGTACAATCCATGAGTAGATATGAGTATTAATTTAATCTTCCAAATAACTCTAAATTCTGTACGTTGTCGTTTGTAAATGTATCATAAATAAATAATCTATTAAAATGTCATAACAGCACCTAATATATGTCCCGATGTTTTAATCCGAGCCTCATTGGATAAGCAAACATAGAAGGAAATGAATGGCGCTACCGAGAGGGACGTCGGCCTCCGTCCAGCGATACCGCGGCCACGCGGCGCACTTTGTCCGCACTCACTCGTCTGTGTAAAGATATACACTTCCCCTACAGTCTACGCCATCCAAACCCCGCTCGTGTTCCTACATCTGGCCTTCATAAATTGGTTTCATTTCGACGGTCTCTCCTTCACTTTGATCTGTCTAATCGGACTTAAAAAATTCATTGAGACGCTAATGGAAATGTTTTGAGTTGATCCAATTTCGTTTCGTTTTATTTGTGAGACACGTCTATTCGAAATGTATTTACGGAAAAGATTTTACAACTGAAATATTTAATGTATTTGGAACTGAATTTTTAATTTAAATAATTTAAACATTTCAACTCGATGTTTGAACATTTGTATAATTCACGAATCAACATGATTACTATCTGTAAATTACTTACGAATACATAATGTTTTGCGCAATTAACTTAAGCGGCGATATGACGCCGCAAAATTGATGAATAAAATTTAATACTGTTTCTGTAGTAGATATAATCCACCGGACACTTTTCCATTGACAAATTTATTTTAAAGATAACGGTAAAAAAATCTTAAGCAAGGCTCGTTAATGTTGTCGTGCTGTTTTTTGTTGGTTTTTATTTGATATAATATATTATGAGGCCTTTTTGAATAAAGTACAATTTGATTTTTTTTTCAGCGGGTATCATCAATCGAGTTTTTTTCGAATTTCGATTATATTACCTTTAAGTAAGAGATAGTGTTTATTCGTTTTTAATTTGATATTATTATTTTTATATGACTAAAATCCAACAAAACATACCCGACTGCTCATGCTATCATGTATGCGAGTGTCTTTATTCCATCCATTACTTTAAATGCGGGAATAGATTTGTATGTGTAAGGCAATTTTATTTATTAATACATAAGGTAAAATGTAGTATTTACTATACGATAGTAGCTGTTGGATTACCGATAAATTAATATAAGTTAGATTTTTTGTTTAATATAACATTATCACGATGATACTATAAAGTTTTAAAGATTATATTAATATAACTAAATATTAATATAAACTTTAAAACTTATCTTTAAATAATAAATTTAGAAGTGTCAATAGCGGTCAATAGGTTTTACGGTGTTTAGCGATGTAAAAAGTCACAGGTTCGATCCTTACCCTTGGACTATTGTCGTCCCCACTCCTAACACAAGTGATAAGCTTAAAAGGAGAGATAATTAGGAACACTAGTAATTCCTTAATTAATTTGGGGCATTGGTAGTATTTCTTTTAATAATTAAAAAAAAAACTATTCTTCTATCAAAGCACAAATTTTCTAACCAAGACAATTTAATTTAAATTTACCTCTTGTTAATGTAGTCTTGTTGTTT
This sequence comes from Vanessa tameamea, assembly GCF_037043105.1. Taxonomy (NCBI): domain Eukaryota; kingdom Metazoa; phylum Arthropoda; class Insecta; order Lepidoptera; family Nymphalidae; genus Vanessa; species Vanessa tameamea. The sequence goes on along the minus strand of NC_087320.1, from coordinate 12,669,716 downwards.
CATTTTTCATCTCGGAGAATGAAAATCATAATCTCGAAAAGGTCGGTGTTGGAAACTCCCCCGAGGACGACGTCCTGACAGTGACAGATAAAGCCGAGAAGAAAACAAATAACAAACGTCATAGTAAAATGGCCGCCAGCGCGGATAGTGAGCGTTCCGATTTAGCAAGCGATTTCTCCGAACATTCGGGCCGGCATCGGCGGTTTATTTCCCTCAGATCGGAAGGAATTTCTTTTATCAAATTTCCTCATTCATGAGCAACTGAACGAGCTATTATCTAAAGCTGATGGTTCGCTATTTATTACGTTTCTATAAATCGGGACACCGTTTTGATGGTCGTCGATCGATCGCTGTTTCGAAATCAAAATATGCTTTATTCAAATAGACTTTTTCTTTTGACAATTTAAACTCAAACTCAAATTCCTTTATTCAATATGTAGAAATAGAAGATACAAGAATATAGAATCATTAGAGTAACTTATTGATTCAAATGAAACACGACCACCGGTTTGGAAAATAAATTACCCTGTCCTAAGAAGAACCGGCGAAAGAAACTCGGCGTGTCTTTTTTTGTCAATTTTATTATTTACATATAGATATTCATATGAAAAGAAATAGCCAGGGGACGATCGTTTCATTCCCAAGGTGTTCCCAATTCCCAAACAAAATTTTAACAACCTACTACGGCAATCATATAAACAATATTCACGAATGATTTTGATTGTAGAAATACCATCCACACCGGTTCAGGAATCCAGAATACCACGAAGACAAATAACACCTTCAAGGACACATTCCAACTCAACGGAAACGTCGCCTGCACGTTACTCCAAAAAGGCCTAAATTATAAATGGTCTGGTAATAAAAAATCCAGTCACACTAAAATAACGTCGATACACATTAAATATAAGATACACTAAAGGCGCGGACAACATGTCTGTGCATATTAAAATGTAAAAAAAAGAATCTAGAAATAACCGCCAAAATACTCAGCACTAATCCAATGCTAGGATATTACAAATATGTACATTATATTTTAATATCTTCTATTAAAATCAATAATACTAACTCCCTCTTATCATCAGTACGATCTTGTATAGAATAATATACCTTATAGGTGTATAATAAATTTAACTAGTTTCATCGAGTTATCTATATTATTAACATTTAAAAATTACAGCTGATAAATGTCCCACTACTGGGAAAAGCTCTTTGGTTCTTTTGAGTAAAACGTTGGGGCTTATTCTACCACACCAATTCTACCAAGCAGTTTGGTGAATACATTTACAACAAGTTAGAAGCAACAGTTAAATATACAATCGAAAACCCTTGAAAAAAATCTTGAAATTTTGAAAAGAGTTTTTTGGTTTTTTTTTTTCTTTTAATAAAAGTTAGTATAAGTACTTAAAGCAATGCAACACTGCGTTACAAATATACAATTAAAATATAATAAAAGAGGAAATGGTCAGAGATAGGAATGTCACGGGTATAAATAGTTTAAAATTAGAATAATAGTCATCGTTAAAACGATAAAGTTATTAATGTAAGGCGCTATAAATCTATCCGTATGGGCTAAGGTCCTAGGCTCGCATCCCATAGTAAATTAAAGCCATCAGCAGCTATGACAAATGGATGGGGCGAAGTAATGTTGCCGAGAACATCTAAATAGCATCTGGTGTTAAAACAGGCAGGGCATCTCGATAATTCACTCGGATGAAACTTACAGGCACTTTCACACGGAACTTGTAAAATAATCTCGTGTCTTATTTAAATGTTCAACTATGACAAATTTGTGAAATATTTTTTTATCAATACGAAATATTGGGTACTAATTTGCCTACAAATATTAATAGTTATTTTCTTAAATAAATACACTGAAACGGTTTTCTTTTTATATTACATTCATATTGTATAGATCCATTCACTGCTTAGCGGGGGCTCTTTCAAATTAAATTATCGGCGTTTTTTTAATAAAATAAACTTAACAAATATAATCTTTTTTTGTCTTTACAATTAGTCGTTTCACGCACAGAAAAACATCCTGTGAGGACTTGCATCTCTCACTCATACTAGGGCAAGCCGATAATAATATTTAACGTGGAGGGGCGCGTCTTCGTGAGAGACTCATCAATATTTTCCTGTGAATAATGTATTTTATACGATATAATTATTTTTGTTCAATGGAGTAAAGTGGAGAAGTAATAACAATCTTCTATTGTACAAGACAATTTTCGTCTATTTATTTTTGTATGCCACATCTAAAATTACAGTTCCTAATGCATTTACAACGACAGCGTCTAAGCCGCTGCCTGTGTGAACATCCAACTATCTTATAGTTGGGCAAATATTTGCGTATGACCCATTGCATTTCTCTCCAGGACTTACGATATAGGGGTGCTTATTGGGGTCGACTCTATCAGAGGGAATTCGCTCACTATGAATATGGGTTGTATTTAAGCGATATGCGAGATGTTATTAAGAAATCTTCATTTTGATGTTCAACGGCTTTGAAAGTGTGCATAATGGTAATTGTGATAATTTACAAGCTTATAATATAATAAGCTCATATTATATGAGCCGTTTCGTTGTTTGTTATAATTTTGCCTCTTTATAATTGTTTAGTCATTATATATAGAAGTATAATTGTTTTTGTTTTTAATATTTTCAAGTTTAAAACGGAAGCTATAATTGGAACTATGAACATATTTATACGCTGTGAACGGTTGATGACAGATTTACTGATAATATCATTTAGTTTAAACTAATACTAGATATAAATTGCTTAAGTTGTTAAAGAGGCGGTCAGATGACCGCTAAAAATATATATTATATAGCTGGAGACTTGTCCATGATCATTCATCAATATTTTAATTATATTTGGAAAAAATATTTTAACTTATATAAGGCATTTTAATTATACGTATTTGCTTGTGTATTTTGCCTATACTTCAAGAAGGCCATAAAGAGCACTTTTAAACTTTACGCTATTGAATAAAAAATTTATGTGTACTTGTATAACCTACCTTATCTCTAATATGTTATTAATATGTTCATAGCATAACAACTATGAATCGATACTTAAACATACCAATTATTAAAGGCGGACCGACCAAATCAAAATCTTCGTTCGCCCTTCGTCAAACGTTCCCCTGCTTAAACAAAGCGCCCTCCGAAATTGAGACGTTTGTCTTCGGATACAGCAAACAAGCATCCGATATGTTTTTACAAGGCTCTCGTTCTGAACAAACACAATATTATCAAAACCATACACCCGTGATGTTGACTTACTATTAAAATTCATTTCTTCGTCAACGTTTCGAAGGGACCTCGTATTTCAATCATTATGGTGATCGTTTATTTAAAAAAAAAAAAATATCGTCCCGACTTTGTTTAACAGAGAGCCGATATGGCTTAGTGATTAGAAAGTGTCAATATTGATCGACAATTGCGGGTTCAAAACCAACGGACCCGAAAAGTACTACTGATTTGCTTAATTATTGTTTAAAGTTTATGTCGTGCTTTGGAAGAAGAACCTGCCATATACTTACTCACCAAGTCCCATTGGATCAGTGTGGTTGAATGAACCTTGACTGGGGTCTAGGGTTTAAGGAAACATATCTAACACACTGTTACTTCGTTTTATGTAAATTTGGATACAGTAAATAAACTTAAGTACTTTATTGGATACGTTTAATTAAACAGTATGCAGTGTTTTGGCACGTGTAAGAATGTACTGTTTTTGGTGCGGAGTGCCGCAGCTCCGACGTCTTTCGTGGTCGGCGAGTTATAACATGTCCACTGGACGCTGTGTGGTTGCGGTGCAAGAAAATAATCGAAACTGTACTCTCTCAACTTGTTACTTTTAAGAGCCTTTTACGGAAATATTTAAAGTATTTGCTATGTATTCTTTGGCATTAAAAAGTATACATACATATATGTATATTGTAGAATTAAATCTATCGTAGTAGCTTTTGATAAAAATAATTAGAATAAAAACATTTAATTTCCGTCACGTGTCCGTAGACGTCAGATGGTTCTTAGTTTTCTATTTCAGATTTTGTAAATATTTTGATGTTAGATTATTTTTGCAGATAAAAAATGTTTTGTCAATAAGAGCAATGTGTTGCAGTTTTGTTCAAATCGACGCTGCAGAACCGATTTATCGAAGATGGGAGACGATGATAGGACATGAACTGGGGTTTGCTGCGAAAGGATTTTAGATAAAGATAAATTATATAGAAAAATCTATGGAATAATAAGATAGATAAATACATTAATAAAAAAAAAATCGTATTGTACATAATTATCCGGTAGGAAATATTAGGAAAATACCAGCTTCTTATAGGCCTTTAAAATGGAATTAAAAATATATTTGATGACGTAAAACTCTTCTCTATCACACATTTAATATAATAAGGAAATAATTGACTTCATAAGTAACATAACATATGGCCGTACAATTTAAATGGCTAATGGCTCACTCTATTTAGTCTCCATAAAGAAACGCAACAATTTAAATAAGATTATGTGAGAGAATGGGACCCACTGCGGTGTTCCTGCGAATGATTCTATCACCGATAACATCTCAAAAAGAAGAAAGCAGACAAGGGGTTAAATAATCACTTCCTGCGTGGACTATTAAAATATTTGTCATTTCACAACACGTGACAGCATATATCCTACGCCTCCGTAACAATGGCAAACGAGAGCCAATATATCTCTATCAGATGCCATTCGTTATTTATTCCACGAACGGGCCGGCTGCGTTTTGATTTAACACAACTTAATTCTATTGTATTCCATTCGCTATGTATTCACTGCGCGTTGTCAGATGACATCGAGCAATCAAGTGATAACAATCGATCCGTGGTCGCCGTTGCCTTTCCAAATAAACCCCCGAAAATAAATAACAATAACACTGCGATACTATACATCGAAGTGTTTGTTCAATAATCGAATATTTATATCGATACTGAAACAGTAATGGTCGTGGATGAAATTGATCGTAACCGTAATTATAAACTCGTAGTAGAAGAAACGCAAGTTTAGATGCGGGTGTATACAAGTTATCTAGGAACATAAATTTATTTACAATTGCCCGATCAAAGATAAGCTAGTCTCGTTAGTGTACGACAATTTGTCGCGTTGATCTGTTGGTGCTTTTAAATTGGTGCCTTATGTCTCTGATCTGGTTGAATAGACTTTTACTAGTTCAAATTGAACCGATACAACTATATACTTTGTGATAGCGTAATCTGTAAAGTCGTTAAAGCCATTTATTTCTGATCCGTCTTGTCACTGTCGGCTTGTCTAGAGATACGTCTTATTGCTTGTCACTGTTCAATTAAATTTTTAATGGATTCATTTATACGTTTGTGATGTTAGTGATTTATATTATCTGTTTCTAATGTTCTTATATTTTATGTCTTAATTGATTTCAAGTCGAATTCCTCCAGCGAATTATACTTAACAATATAAACCTTTACTCGGTGGTCGGGCTGTGTGCACGCCCGTCTGGTTGGGTACCACCCACTCATATATTATACCGTCAAGCTGCTATACTTAGTGTTATTGTGATCTGGTTTGAAGGTTTAGTTTGTAATTGCAGAAAAAAGGGACATAACATCTCAGATCCCAAGGTTGGCGGCACAATTATTATGTAAGAAATCCGCCTTTGCTATAAAAATAAATATACTTAAAAATAAGCGAACTGTTAAATATTTGCCCATGAGTTCTACGAACGATAAAAGTTTAAACTCTCCACATCAATGTTCTGAATTCGACTGGGGGATATATATGTATATGTAAGCATATGTTGGTTTTCCACGACGTTTTCCTGAATTCCAATTAAGATATGCATGACGAACATCTTATCATCTTAATCTTTTCAAATTAAACACATAAACCAATGTAATATTTTCCCGAAATTGAAGTCATGATTTTAAGCTAAAATCTACATCTCTATCAAGAGTTTAAAAAGTGATATTATATCATAAAAACAGTTTTGACGCTGTGACGATATAATTTTAACTACCAAGTCTGAAAGAAGTCTGAAGATAAGTGTGCCGAATTGACAAACTTCAACTTTCAAGACTACTAAGCTGAAACTGTTACGACAGATAATTGCAGTATCCTTACATTTTAAATTAATCCAAATCAGCACCAAATCATTGATTCTAAAACGAGATTTAGAATATAATTCTTATTAATGTATAGTATTAGGCAAATATTATGAAAAAAGTTTTGATGTTTTATTATTATTATATATATTCTATAAAGCTATTCTCACCAACAAACTCCAAAGTCATTTCAGAACTCGATCGTGAAACGTCAGAGTGTTATATGGGGCATTGACTGTAATAATTAATTTATTATATCATTGAAAGGATACGCATTAAACGTTTCTCACTAAGGAATGTTTAAAGCTTATTATCATGTGAGTTATTACAGAATAACAATTGCAGTACATAAACTAATAGTATAATATCTCGTACTAGCATAATATCGAATGGGATAATTGTATGTGTGTATTTAAATATTACTTGAATATAGTATTGGTGTGCGTTTACTTTCAAATATAACGCAGTAAGATAAAAAGGGGAATGGTATTTGTTGCTGAAAGAGGGAATTTTAAAATGTACACCGAAATCTAAAGCCACGTTATTTCGTCGTGCAATTGAGCAATCTGAATGTGTGCCAAATCATGCTAAAGTCTAGCGCAGACTAGTTGTATTAACAGTCTAGGTATTTAACGTAGGGTTGGCACTTTATTTTTTAAATTTTTGTACGAGAACTGACACTTTTAAATATTTTTACAGGATTATTATTAGACAAGTTTGGTCTTTTTACGCACCATACGTGGTCACCTCCGCCCATAGACATTGGCCGTAAGAAATATTAACAAATCCTTATATCACCAATGCGCCACCAACCTTGGGAGCCAATGTTATGTCCCTTGTGCTTGTACTTAAGCTGAATCGCTCATCTTTCAAGCAATAACAAACAAAATAAAACAGTACTAAGTATTGCTATTTAACAGTAGAATATCTTAGTAGGTGCAAACAACAAAATATACATTTAAAAATGTATGAAATGTTCAAGTACTTCTTATTCTGAGATTTACAAATATACCTTGTCCAAAGATCAAATAAAGTGCTAAGAATAACTAATAATGCTTGACTATAATACCGAGAATATAGTTAATTAAACTAAGTAATATATTGTAAGCCTGTACAAGTATAATGATATGTCTGAGCGTAAAAGTGATCTTTAAATACACATTAATATGTTATTCTTATTGAAACTTTTGTTGGCGGATTAATACGTTGAACATATACTAATATTATAAGTAGGAAAGTAACTGTCTGTTACGTCTTCACGCTTAAGCCGCCGAACGGATTAAGATGAAATTTGATGTGAAAATAATGTTACGATTGGGGAATAGGTTGCTTATATTACCCTCGAGGGGGTAAAATGGAGGTGACGGTTTGTGTGTGATAGGATAAATTTTGCGCGGGTAAAGCTGCAGAATCAGCTGGTTTAAAATAAACTAATGGTTTGCTTTTGTAGGTAGGTTAGGATGTAAAAAAAAGTAAGGTATGCATTGCCAGCCCTACGCCACTCCCTATGTTTCTACTCTATATGGAAGGGTAGTTTGGCACGCACGCATCGCGGCCGTGTGTCACACCGCGGCGTTTGCCCACCGGCGCTGTCTTTATTTATGATACGAACCACAGATAGCAGGTTTACTGCCGGTGTTACGCCAGCCCTTTTTAGATTACTTGTTTTGTTATATTTTTATTTGGATTTCAGATTTATCGATCTGTATGAAAGTTAATATGAATTTAGTTTACAAAAAGAAACATACAATTAATATATATTTTGTTACAAAACGTTGGGTAGACATTGTATAAAAAAAATTGAGTTATATAATGTAAAACTCTTCGTGTAGTCTATGAAAGTTTCGTCCCAAAAACAAATAAATGCTGAGGCATCTTCATAGCGACTTGCCTATCACTTGATAAGACTAAGCTGTAATTAAGGTTAAATCGCCTATAATTCAGAGCATACCCGGAGGCTTAACCCACTGTTAGTATAGCGTAATTTCTGACACTATCAACCGGATCGCTCCTTAAACACCGTATCCTGGGATCCAACAATGCTGATGGGATCAATTTGTATTGCTTTCCGTCTAACCCTAACAAAGATTCGGTCAAACGAATTATAACCTTAAGTACGGCACTTACGGCTTCATTTTATATGTACGCCGTTGTGTCGCCGTCTGAAGTCGCAATAAACCAGAAGATGGGGGTCTAAAAGCGACCAATTAATGAAGAACCCTTGCTATATCAGTCTGCTTTCCTCGGTTGTCTAGATTCGTTAAGCGTTAGAGGGGTCGGGGAGTTAAGTTTAAAATGGTTTAACGTAGTTAAGCAGTAATTGTACGTAATTTGTGCGCATGAGATGCGGTGCGCAGTTTCGTTAGGATTGTGCGGAATTCATCGCGGCAGACTTTGTGGACATTACACGAATTGAGTTTGACTTTCGCTAAAGGTAGTAATACATCCAGTTTAGTTAAGTATTCCACATTAAATAATGTTTCAAGCTGGTTTTGTTTTACAATATTCGCGGAATCTATTATTGGAACTAAATAACATTAATTAAAAAATCATTTAATTAACAGTTCCGCGCTGGCTGGCTGAATGAAATGAAATAGAATGTTACGTATTATTAAATAAAACAAAAATCATTCTTTTATGCCTTTAAGAGTTCGTGTCATTTTTAAGATTGTAATAAAACTTTGGTGAATTTTTCAGCGTACACCTGTGACGGTTCCAGGCCCAAAAACATTTTCCTTCAATATAAACGTTTTATGTGAACCCTTATTCTACCGTGCAATATAGTTACATAAATAATTACAACACACCTACCGTCAAACAATCACCATAGTATGCATCGTGTTGTGTATCTTTTCACTTCAGACGAAACTTACCTGAAAGCAAAAAAAAATAGTTTATTAACATTTGATTGGCAGAGATGACTGTTAACTGACGATTGCGTTTTCAAACCCGGGCAAGCAGTTTTAATATTTCATGTTGTCTTGTGCATATGGAAGAAATATATTTGAATTTGAACCTTATACGATTAATATGTGGTAGAAATTTAATTCGACCTATACACGTTTCTTCGAACATTTTATTTCATCATCAACTGAACCTAACCTCGTTGAAGTGGAAAGATGAATTCAGGAATTGTTGAAGTTTTTGCTTATAACAAATACAGAAAGTAACTGATAGTTATATCATTATTGACTATTAAGTATTTAATTGTAGGTATAAGTCTCCTTAATTTAAGTAGTATAATGTAGTCATGTATGAAAATGAATTTGTTTTTTTTTAATATCGTGGCGAATAAAGAATATTGAATTTTTGGAGGAGGATATAATAAAATAAAAATAGCCAGTGTTATCCGTAATGAAGGAGTTTAATTTAATCGACAATTTATTGTCATATATTGCTCAACTGTAAACCTTACGGCGACATTTCATAAAATTAACTAAGAAGAGCTATTTCGTTACCTTAATAACTGTTAAACGACTTCTACGATTAAAACTATTGGATTTTAAAAGTTAACCTTCAATTAAACAAAGTGTATAACTTTATTTGAACGGTTTCTCTGTTCAAATAAAGTTATTCAAACTCAATAATTAAATTAACGATCACAGTGAGGCGTTCGCCAAACTGTCCTTTGACAAAGTTCTATTAACGCCGGACTTTATCTTTTTGCTGTGACTTTTGCAAATTAAGCTCATTAAAGCGAATGAGCTCTTATCAACTTTCAGAATCGGTCCCTGGACCGAAACGGATCTACGATTTTTCAGTACCTACGTCGTGTATTTTGTACCACGCAACATAGGTATATTCGATTATATATTTCTGTGATTTTACGTTACCGGATAGAGTAATTGTTTTTTAAACTGTTTTGGATGCCCGCTAGAAGTATGAATATTTATACATTATATTCGCTTCAAAAATGGGAAAAATCTCAAGAAATATTAAAACTATCCAACACTGGTCCGCTAATACACTATCTAGGCGCACTTCCATCCGAAGGCGTGGCGTTCGGTTACGACCAAAGAGAGTTAAAACTTCCTTAGTTTAGGCTACTACTCATAAGTTAATAGAAAATCTCGTATTTTTTTTAATAGCCTCACCAGGTATTCAATTCAATCAGGTTATCGTATATGACTGACTACTAGCGATTAAAGCACAGAGACGATTGTAAATTAAATAAATTGTTCAGCGACATCATTTAATTTTCATCGTTAAACATTTCATAAGTACAATTTGAATGAAGTGATACAAAATTCGCAATGGAAATAAACCCGAAACTCGCAAACAACGCCTGCTTTTCACCGCAACAATTTGAAAGAAATAATTTATTACGTGACCATCTGAACGGTTCAGCGATTTCAGTCGAAATGAGGAGAATGAGGAAATTTAAGTAGATTTCGCGCCATTCACAAATCATTCGCCCCTCAGAGTCTGAGGACTTTATGAAAGAAGGGCCGATAAAAACGCGATCGTTTGAGGTTCAACGCGAAATTTATAAAAACGTTTCAATAAAATTTATTATATGATTTAATGTTGCATAAGCGATTCGACTTTATGAGGTTAGCTTTATTTCCTTCTGATATTTTCCTCGGTCTTATTTTTTCATTTAAATCGAAATCTTAATTCAAAAATTCCTAGATTTATCAGTGGGTCGGTCTGTGACCATTTATCAGTTATTCCAACGCAAATTAATATGTATTGCTGTGTTCCACTTGAACGGCTGAGTGAATAAGACGTCCTGTCTGAGAGTGACAACCTTAGATCCTTTGGTTGGCGACGCATTAGCTCTTACATATCTATCCTAGCATTTCTAATATCCGTCGAATTGTTTTTTTTTTTTAATTATTTTTGACAAAGGTCGATATGTAATCAAATACGAGCTATTTGACTGATCAATTTTGACTTACATTTATAACCACTAGCATCATATTATATGCAAATTTCAAATGCTTGCTTTATTGAATTTATACTGCACCATTATTGAACTTTTATTCAAAATTTAATTACAAAATTATCATAAGTTAAGGTACTTTCCTTGAAATTGAATATTTTTTATATCCATTAATCACACAGTGCGTAGCGCGGTTAGCAAACACAACGGTAAATAACCACATTGATTAACATCAACGCAAATTGAAATAATTAAATTGTCATTATTTATATCGACGCGGTTTTAAATAATTCAATAATGCAGTTATACCTGATCTATACGCTACATTTTTCGCGTTATTATTTGCGTTAAATTAATCTTTCACGTGTTAATGGTTTAAAATATTTTTCTATAATAATGACGTCATATAAGTGTAACAGAATACAATAATAAGAATTTATACCTTCTTAAAAGAATGAAAAAAAAATTAAATTATTTTTGTACGGAACCCAGGCCAAGAAATAAATAGCGTTGAATGTTCTACACAACAAAGCAGACAGTGAGATGGATTTAGCATCTTACGAATGAAGACAAAAGGAGAGATTAATGCTATTTTTCTGTTTTAAAACGAATACATTTCACAAGAGCCTGATTACGATGCAAAAGTTCGTGGGTTCTTTGGACGATTATTCTAAAGATTCGTACTAAATATATTCAGAATTGTAAGTGTATAAAAGTTTTAATGGTCACAGGTCCTTAACCTGTACCAAGTTTTCATTCATTGAAGTTTAAAAATATAGTACTTTTTACTATCGTCTGAGTGACTTTAAAAGAAAAAAAAGTTTTTCATAACCATATCAATATAATTGTTGTATCAAGTATTATAATTGTATATATTCGTGCTGAAACAAAGGAGTGACTGATATAGAAAAAAAATTGTCATTGTTATGAATTTGGTACTTTTGATTCATAATCATGTCATTAATAAAATCTCAACTGAATATAAACATAAAACATAACATATAATCAGCCTGTAAATTTCCCACTGCTGGGCTAAGGCCTCCTCTCCCGTTGAGGAGAAGGTATGGAGCATATTCCACCACGCTGCTCCAATGTGGGTTGGTGGAATACACATGTGGCAGAATTTCGTTGAAATTAGACACATGCAGGTTTCCTCACGATGTTTTCCTTCACCGCCGAGCACGAGATGAATTATAAACAAATTAAGCACATGTAAATTCAGAGGTGCCTGCCTGGGTTTGAACCCGAAATCATCGGTTAAGATGCACGCGTTCTAACCACTGGGCCATCTCGGCTCAACGGAATACAAGATTGTATTAAGATAAAAAAGCGTGGACTTAATATTTATTGACTTCTAGGCAGGATATATAAAAAAATAATTGTTGTTTTCTGACATGCTCTGTAATTAAAATGGTGGAAAAGAGTAACTACTGAGTTTCTTACCGGTTCTTCTCCGTAGAATCAACTTTCCGAACCGATGATAATTTTAACATAAATTAAATACTATAACATGACGATTCTAAAGTGCTTTTATGCGCCTACTTCGATAAATAATATTTTGATATTGATTTTAACACAATCGAAAATTTGGAACACGTCACTCACGATCAATATTTTCAAAAATTTAACACGAAAGAAAAGCTTTATGACTGAAGAGAACGTACGACCGACGATAAACCCTTTTTTCTATTTTTGGAACATAATTATTTTATATTATATCTCTTTTTCTTTCGCTGTATCATTTCCTGTTCTATACGGTTTTATATGATATTATTTAAACTGTTCTTTTGTTATCATTTAATTATTATAAAAAGTTATTAATTTATTTAATTGTGTCTGTTTTTTAATACATAATATATTACGAAAGCACCTTCGTTCCAACAAAAACCACGACAACTCCCGTCATTTTTTGAATTTCCTCATTATATCATATAGGTGGTCCGTTGTATTCTAATTATGAACTAATTTAATTACAATTGAAAAACCGACAAAGAACTTACTAATTTTATTTTCATAATACCCGTCTTGATCGTACATCGCAAAACAAGCCAATATTACCTTCCTTTATGTTTGGCTCACTTTTATATGCTGCGCGTATTCATCCCGTAATTTAATACGGTCATGATTTATACAGCAGCTCATATTATATTTTCATCTGTAAATATTTAGGAAGGTTTACTATATAGTTTAAGTACGGTAAGTATTCTAATGTCGAGTTATTTTAATATTGATCTACTGGTATGCCACGTCATTGCCGATAAAACGGTAATATTTGTAGTTTTCCTCGAGTACAAAACCAATGGTAACAGGAATTCTCGCGCGTTTGCTACTTTCCTATTCATAAGATTATAAAAGATGTTTACGAGTTTCCACCGACGCCAACATAAAAGCGTCTTCACACAATATATGAATATCGGATATCTTCAAAGCACCCTCTTCACACACCATTGCCGAATTCAATGACCGACTTATGTGTTTATTCCTTTAGAACTTTGTTTGAGGTATTTAATTTTTCAATAGAAATGTTTTTCGGTAAATATTTAAATTTTTCGTAAACGTATATATGTATAATCTTGCTCAAATTTTCGTTTTTTAGTTTAAATTTATCACTTCATGAAAGAGCAGGAAACTGTTGACAAAAGACCGTATTTTATTGTAATTTAAAATTTAAATTACGAAACAAGGGAATACATTTTTGACGATATTTCTATAGCTGAAGATTGTAGCAGTATATTTTGTACAGTAGGCAGTGATGAATACGTGGTCCATGGTAAGTATTATCAAAAAACGTTCAATGAACTTACATTAATATCGTAGCTATAAAATGCAGACTGGCCTTGCTAAGGGACAATTTCAGTAAAATCTAACATAGTACTTCACTGCACACTAGTAGAGCTCAAAATCTAAACTAAAACTTGCAGCATGAGACGTATAGAAACCGAAAAGAACTCCGTGAATATTTATTATTCACACACACAGTTTGATTTTGTTTTTTCACTTTAACTGGCCCCGGAGTCCTTGTTGTGTGTTCGCTGGTACCACTTCAATATCGGTGACATCGCTTTATTTGAACAAATATTTGGTATATTCTCTCATCGTCATCATCATTTCAGCCGGAATACTTCCGTTGCTGAACAAAGGCCTCCACCAAGGATCTCCACAATGGCCGATCATATGCTACCCGCATTCAGTGGCTTCCCGCGATCACAAGATGCTGCCCACACTGCGAATAAGTGGGTGTAAAACTACCCGTTTAAATTTTAAATTTGATTTTATAATAAAGTTTCTTTGGAAGAGATCCATATAACGATGAGGCCGTTGCTGTAAATATATCCCGAGCTATGATTTTAATAACGTGTTCATGTGCAATACAGACTATAAATTAAAAAAAAAAATGTAACGAAGACCTTAATCGCAAAAAAATAAATTCCAATGATATATTAATAAGAATATTTCGCCTTAGTTTCGAAATAGCATTGTTTTGAGTCGGGTACCAAATCTATTATAATATTTAATCCTAATTATGTTAAAGTTTTGTTCCAACGGTGACAATAGTAATATTTCATACAAACAAAATGAAGCAATGAAGGAACTCAAAAGTAATAGACATGATATTTTACGTTGACTCCGACAGATACGAATCGTTACAAATTAAATAAATGCTAATAATTGACTCTTATGCTAACGCTTATAAGGGCTATAATCATGTGCCCAGATAACAAAATCTCCGGTAAGTCATTACCACATTAATAGTTCTTCATTACGCGACTGTGCTGGGATAACTTCATTATTGTTTATGTTAGTGAGACACCATTTTAATTTACCTTTCGATGTTAAACGCAATCAGCATATTAAAGAGATGCCGTTAAGTAAGGGGATATCATTTCATTTTTTTAAGGGGCGGTTCTTGTGTTTTCTTATATTAATTATTTATTAAGTACAATCAAATATTTGTGTTCGGTCGTAGGGTTTTGTGTAATCCTCTCTGGGTAGGTACCACCTACTCATCAATTATCTACCAACGAACAGCAATAATTATTATTGCAATCTTCCGGTTTGAAGGGTAAGCAATAGCTTAATATAAAAAATATGAACATAAGTTCAATTGGACAAATGCTCCAAAACGTATTTACTGTATATGGAATAAGTATTGTTTTCCTAGTAATGTCTATTGACGGTGGTGATCACCACCAGTTTCAGTCTTCCTACATTTTTATCCGACTCCAAAAAAAAGAAGGAGATAATCGAACTGGTTGTGTTTTTATTTGTGTCAACTCAGAACTTCGTTATTTATGAACCGATTTGGAAAATATTTTTTTTTGTTTGGCTGGTTATTCACATTGTACGAAAACAAGTCGAAGTCGGTTTTTTTGTTAAAATTTCATATCTTATTTGACGTGCGTTATTACTTGACTATTTCTTGAATTAACCACCTACTCTATTTCAGTTTTATTTGATGTATAAATATAAACTCGTATGAATAGTTTTAACACTTTTAAATGCAACGAAATATTAACAAACCCTACATAGCGAATTGATTCGTTTACTGCAAACGAACGAACGATATTAAATAAAATAATATTATTAATGCATTTAAGTTTATATTTACGAAACATTATAAAGCATAACAAGCCCTCCATTTAAGACGATTTCAATGAAGAACTTGAACTTAAATTATCTGAGACTGAACTCAATAGCTTCGACGGATCTGTCATTTTAGTATCTGCAGTTTGATCAGACAAACTATTGACAACGTTTTGTTTAAGTTCTTTTGAGGCGCTCGTCTACTTTTAATGTCGTTTAATAAACCGTGGATGCCTATTATTGCCGAGACTCGTGCTGTGACAGCAAACGGCATGCTTCCTCTTGGCCACCGTTCTCTCCTATATTTTTTGTTGTTGTATAATATTATATCAGCTTCATTAAGTGTTTCAATTGATTTCACATTTCGTTTGTTTCGTTCGTTGACAGTCACAGTATATATTTATATCTTTATTGAATTCTTTCGATAGTTATTTATACATAAATGGTCTTAAACAGTTTTATTACATTTATAGACGCAGATAAAATGTCGTAGAAGTTTAATATAAATTGTATGTGACTGCGATAAATGGCCGATACAATTTTCGCTTTGGCCGAGCTTCTAATGCGAGTAATCAATCTTTTGCTGTGAATGTGGACGCTTAGATCTAAAATCACTGACTAACGTCTGAACCAGTTTATACAGCTGTATGTAAGCTATACTACACCACAATACGTACTAAATGTCGTGAAATATATCTTCTTATTATTTTATTTATTGGAAAGCGTAAGATATTGAATTTTGATATTAATATATTATATGTAATACAACAGATTTCATAGAAAAATAATTTGTAAAAATTTAAATTTCCTAAGTTTTTTTTATGGAATAGGTGGCAAGCGAGCATGAACCTCACCTGGTGGAAATTCACCTATGTGCATCTGCCGGAGGGAGTTACAGGTGCGTTGACGACCTTTAAGGAATGTGTATGCTCTTTTCTTAAAGGTTTCCAAGTATCATTGTTATGTAATTATGGCGATGGCGCGGTTATTACTTATAATGTTGATATTTTTAATTGTTCAACAAAATATTAATATCAGTTGAAAGATTGCAATTTGTCATTTAATAGATTTTTGTAGCTGCTGTTTGATAGAAAGTTAGTTCTGATAGTAAAGACTAAAAATTAACTTGTGCAGATTCGCCTCAATAATACCGTGTTTATATAATTCATTAAATGAGACGAAGCTCATGGAAGATATAATTTTTTTTAACAAAATTGGGTATTAAAAATGAATTAATCATTTTCTACGTAAATAATTAAAAATATTAAACGAAAAAGAAACGGAGCCTTAACGTTTTAATAATGATATTTCAAAAAGCATCGAAATAGAAGTAATGAAATCAAAATGATTACGTTTCGAGATCCCATCTATATTATGGCATGTGTTTCAAACTTGTATCTATAAATATTATGTCACTTGCTTACGATTTATGGCGCCCTGGTAATTGGACTTGCATATTTAAGGAGAAAGCTATAAACTTATACACTGACTTCATTTTACGAGATTTCTTCGTGTATATTGTATATGAGATTCGTTAGTATAGTGGTTAGCTTGTAAGGCCGCAATCCCAGAGAACCTGGACTCAAATCCCTGCCTAGTCAATAAAAAAGGACTTCCCCATCGATAAATTCTCAGAAGCAGCTCAAAGTTTGTAAGTTCTTACTGTAAAGTAATAACAACTCAACTGAAAAAGGGATCTCAGCGATAATATATTATACAACCAAACAGCAACATTCGGTACTGTTCTGTTCCGCATTGGAACACAATACTAAGAATTGTTGTTTGGCGGTAGAATATTTAATGAGTGGGTACCTATTCAGACGGGATGCCCTACTGACTCGAGATATAAAATACTGCGAATCACTGGTAGTTTGATTATTAATTAATCATTTTTAAAAGATGATTCAACTTGGCTTTTTTATAAATGCAAAGCATATTCTCATTTCATTACAAAAATTATATTAAGAAGTTATTTTTATATTGATATTTCTAAAGTGCCATCAAGAGTCTATAGCAATAATAGGTACAATATATTGTTTATCAACGTAGTAGCATTTCGCACAAGCACACGTACCGAGTCGTGGGTATAACCTCATTGTTTAACGCGAGAGTGTGCACATACAAAATGTAGTGGTCAAAGATGAAACATGTCATGCGCAAAGCCATTTATGTTGAACTAAGGCGGTGTCAGATCCAACATTAATCATGAGACGAGTAGGCGTGCGGGGTTTTTATTATCGCCGTGTCCCGGGTACGGGATACGAAGGGTTTTAATGCGGTTAGGGCTGTCACTTCCGGGATTATAATTTTATGGTCTTCTCTTCATTTCTTTCGTTATGTGTTTATTTTTGTAAATTGTTAGTTTTCTCTGTATTTTGTGATAGCTTTTTATGAGTTGTATTTTAAATTCAAAAAGGTGATATGCAAGGAATAGTTGGAAAGGTTAGTTGTAACCAAATAGTAAGAACTACAAGGATTATTGTTCAAACATTCTCCTCGTGTTACACTGTGACTGTGACATCCATATACCACCTATTACAATGTTGTTTACACCTTTAAAGACGTATCACTTTGTATATTACCCAAGTCAGATATTAATTTTAAGTGCTTAGTGTAACTTTAATGGTGTAACTTTGTAATGTTATAGGTGGCAAACGAGCAGGAGGCTCACCTGATGGAAAGTGACTACCACCGCCCATGGACATCTGCAACACCGGGGGGCTAGCAGGTGCGTTGCCGGCCTTTCAGGAAAGAGTACGCTCTTTTCTTGAAGGTTCCTAAATCGTATCGGTTCGGAAAAACCGCCGGCGAAAGCTGGTTCCACAGAGTGGTTTTCCAATAAATACTTTTCCAATAAATAAATAAAATTACAATCATAGCTTTGATCAACACTACATCGATCGTTCGATCTTCATAAATATCAAATAGGATGTATTGTCCGAGACAAATACACGTGTTTTCTATTATAATTAATAATATGATATTCTACCGGCAAACAGCAGTACTCAGAATTGGTTTCCGATTTGAGTGAGTGAGCCAGTGTAACTACAGGCACAAGGGACGTAACATCTTAGTTCCCAAGTTTTGTGGCGCATTGGTGATGTAAGGATTGTCAATGGGCGGTGGTGATCACTTATCATCAGGTGGCCCATTTGCTCGTCCGCCTACCGATATCATAAAAAAAATATCTATATTATTGTTTCTGTAAATTATCATACCATACTAGACTGTTATAGTATTGTATTCAGAAGATAAATACGAATATAAATAACATAGAAAAACAAAACTGGCAATATCGTAATTGTCGAAACTAGACGATACGACGATCTTACTCGAGAAGAAAACTATAAAGGAAAGCATTCAAAATAACAAAGTAATGAAAAGCCAGCCCTAAATTCAAAGGTCCCTCGAGTCCGTCGCAGATCGCTTGCGGGAATCGCTTGATTTACTGAAAATGAACACGCGTACGAGATTTTGTATAAACTTCGCGATTACGATCCTCCTCTTTGTTATTTATTTCATTTTTATATTCTTATTACTCGTAAAAATACATATTCTAGTTTAAGCTAAAACTAAAAGAAAATGCCTTTGTGTGTGCGTTTAAAAAAAAGTGTCTGAAAAATCAACCGGTTTACTATGAGTCATTCAATCAGTTTTCGCTCTTGGCTACATCATCAGATCAATTTGATAGTACGAATTTATAGTACTACATTTATATACTAGCATAGTGTCAATTCAGTAAATAAAAATATGTTAGTTAAAAACGATTGTATAAAAAGTTACACAATGGTAGCTGATATAAAGAGTAATATTATTTAAAGCGAGACTAATTTGCCCGATTTACGTTGGCGTTTAAAACGTTCGATCGTTTGGTAAGATTGTGTACTAACACCGATTTTGCAAATACTACATGAATTTGAATGAAATTATTACGATGCGATTTGTCGACTTTATATTCCAGGTGAATTTAATGATTTGCGGTCTGTTAAATAATGCTGTCGCTCTGCTGTAACTCAGAATTTCTTCAAACATTTGCAAGGTGTCCTAACAATGTTTGGCACCAGAAAGTTTATATTGTTTATTATATCGATTACGTTTGGTATCACAGTGTGTGGCTGTTGTTGCAATGTTGTGTGTTACATTTATTTTTTATTTTTTAATTGTTTAGTAATTAGTTGGTAATTTGTAATTGTCTTGTCTTTTGTAATTTGCATTTTTATATTGTATTATTATTGTTAGTAATTTTTTTCCCCTTTTTGTATAACATAGTAGAAAAAAAGTTGTTGTTGAAAATTTTTATTTGTCGGGCGTTTTTGAACAACTTAGTATAATGTATTACGAGGGACAGGGAACAAATGAGTATATATGCATTAAGTGTACTGGAGGCTTTACCACCAGTTTTTATAAGGTATGAAAAGTTTCAGTATGCATTTCATTTCGATCAGAATTATCTTTATTTAAAAAGTTCACTGAACGATTTAATCAATATTTTTTTGAATCTATTTTTTGGTTGTATTTAGGTGCACGAAAATCAGGTCACGAGCGATCAGTGCTTCGCGGGATGAGTATTGTCCACTAGACTGCACTAGACCAAAACCACTCTCCAAATAATTTGCAAAATTTCCTTCAATTATCATATTAGTTGCTAGCAATTCTACCTAGATATTAGACAGGAAATATGGCAATTAGCTAGAGCACAACTTACAGACGATCTAATCAGACGGGACGTAATTTAGCTGGCATTTGATGTCAATTAACGCAATCACGTTGATTAGTACTAATTACCTATACTTGACCTTAGAACATTGAATAATGGAATTGATATTGATTTCAATCAGCAATACCTGGATTCAAGACACGATACTTTATACCTACGTTTTCTTCGACCCTTTAAAAATGTTTAGTATGTTTCAAAGGCACGTATGTTGTATAAACTTATACGAATTATTTGAATAGCTTTGGCAGTGGGACTTAGTTTAAGCCCGCCTGGGTAGGTACCATGTAACAGGTACTCTACCTCAAAACAACAACATTTAATGTTGTTATGGTTCGATTTAAAGTGTGTGAGCCAGTGTAACCACAGGCACAAGGGGCATAAAATATTAGTTAAGGTTAGTGGCGCATTGGCGATGTAGGGAATGATTAATAATTTTTACAACGCCAATTGTTATGAGCTGTGACCACTCATCATCAGGTGGCACTTGGTCCCTTTTACCTTCCAATTACATAAAATACTATGGTGTTCGTTCATCGGACTAACAATAATCAATTGATGTACAATATCGATTCTTTAAATATATGAACATATGACGTTAAAAAAAATAGGTATTTGTAGTCATATGGTGACCATAACTGAACTCACACAATTTTCGATCGGTAAGTAGCAATAACATTTAACAGTGGCTATATATATCCAATTGTTTTTTTAGTGATCCAGAAGGTTCTAAATCTATTGTATGTTATCAATGCGTATAAATTATATGGGCTATAATAAAAGCCTATGGGTATGAATTATACGATACGAAGAAGCTTCAACAAAACACATTCGGAAATATTTCACATGTTTGGCTGTCTACAATCTGGGATGGTAATCATTTCTTGTTACAAATTCCTCAATTTTTTTATCAATACTTTGTCTAGGTCAATGAAGTTCGAGGTCAGAAACAGAAGATATATTCAAAACAGAATATTAAGATGTCATATCTAAATGTTTTGTTTTCTGAGGTATCGGACACAATGTCCACGGACTTCCAATATTTATAGCCCGATCAGAGGAACAGTTACAATCTCCTATATAATTACTTGAACTAAGGTAGTTATGCTTTGTGCAGTTACGATAACTGTCTCTACAAGATAGTCAACATCCCGAGATACTTGGTACAGTCGTGTTCTGATAAAGATGGCACTCCTGAAAATAATTTATGAAATGTGTTAAAAAAAATGACATTAAAGTCACCTATTGTCTACGCAAAAAATATATGGAATGTAATAATCAATTTTATCATGTACATAATATATAATTGCCCAACAAAATAATAATTATAACATATTAATAATAACTCCAATTTGTTTTTTTCTCAAATTCGTGTATCAATAAGCAATAACTATGTATGTAAGTATGAAATAATATGTGTTTATAATTATGCATATATAATTTGATGGTATATATTCTACAACTACATATTATAATGTGTGCATTATTGGGATGTAGGTGTGCGTAGTTTATTGTTCTACTTTAATATAATCATTCTAATGTTGTAGTTATTATCTGCCCTCTCTATCTATATCTGCACTTACCTGTTTTCTTTCTGAGCATCTATTTTTTTTTATTTTATGGAAACAAACAATGAGATGACACTTATGGCATAGAAATATACAATATTACATACATCAGCTAAGTTTCCGCTTACCACCATACTTATCACCAAAGGTTGTCCGTAAGAGATTGCTATAAGTGATAACACCGTCTTTGTACACCATTTGTTATTTATATTATTATTTTTGGTGTCTCTTATGTTCAATCATATGTTGTACAATAAATTATTTAAATTCATAAACAAATAACACTGGAAAGAAAAAATTAGTTGAATTTGGACCGATGGACAGAGGAAGGCGATAAGATGCTCAAGACACCAGATTCGGATAAGGTTAAAGGAATGATGATTAAATATCACTACTAACGCGTATTATAACCGCTGTGGTATTTTGGTCGCCGATAATATTTCCATTTTAAAAATAACAAACAGCTGCAAGAAGGTAAACCGAAACGCCGAAACCCTTGAGACGATACTTCTGTTCGGATTAAATTGCCAAAGTAGATTTCGTGCGATACTTTAATATGGGTTCAAAGAGCTGTATTGCAATACTTTACAAAATACGGTTAGAAAAAGTTTATTTAATTTATTAAGTTTTATCCATAGACAAGATAAAGAACTATTTATACGATGAAATCGAAATAAAAATGTACTTTGACTAAGACTAACAAGCACTCTTGAAAATGTTAGTGTAATTTAAAAAGATACGTTCTATATAAAAGAACACTTTAGTCTAGAAATTTAGTAGCATTTTGTGTTATACGGATTATAATTATATTAATTTATTATTCACGATTACGTTTAGTACACACTCGTACTTTACGAACATGAATAATAATAATGTTTTTATTAGTATATAATATGATACATTAAAGAGGCACAGTACCTAAACTAGGACTCCGTTTCCTAGGGGCCAGTGGTATCCCAGTCGTGATTACATTTGTTAGACGTATTATTAAGTTTAAATCTTATGTTTAAATATATTAAGAGAATATAAAGAAAAATAAGATAAAAAATATGTCGAGGTAATGTGGTAAGAAATTGTATGTAGTATATAATAATATAATACATACAATTTCTTACCATATGTGTGTTTTTGTGTGTGTTTCTGCTTGTGCATCTGTGCTGTGCGTGTGTTTGTTATATACATATATAGTTTTAAGTTCGACAGTTTTTGGTCATATATATGTATATATATTTATAATTATTTAATCAATAATTGACTTTTATTTTTATGTATATCTGCGAGATTTTAATATAATTAAATAAAACGGTTTTCAGATTTAAAATAGTTAACTAATACTGTACTTAATTTATCTTGGAATGATTGTACGTGTGTATCTACACGAACAAATGAAGCAGAGCGGTCACTTGCGGAACAAATTTCGACATATTGCTCAGTCGAGAACTTGAACTCGAGTTTATTATCAAACATCTAATCTGATAATCAAACCACTTCGTGAGACATGCTCTGTGATGTCGACTGATAAGTGACGAATATACAGGATGAATTCTTTAATCGTGACGTCATTTATTAAGGCTGAGTACACATTATTATAACTGAATTATCATTAATTTTGCCAAAAATAGTTATGTGTATTTTGTAGACCGATAATTGGCTTAATATTCAATCTTCAATCGGCTTAAGAATAAAGTTTCATTTAATTTTAGCACTTCGAATGAAATATCGGTTTGGCTTATCGATAAATTTTAATGATGACAAAATATCTATTACTCAATAAAATACTATATAGATGTAACCACGATACGCGAAATAGCTTTCGTTTGATTTTCATCGAAGCTATATAATAAAAAAAATTGTATTTAATTTACTTGGCTATGTTGTTTAATTAGCGGAAAAGAGCAAATACCGACTTTCTTGTTGGGTCTTCTCGGCAGAATCTACGTTCAAAACCACCGGCTCTACATATTTTAAATTGAATACAGTAATATGATTCCCATTATTGTCAAAATGACAGTGAAAGGAATTCGAAGTATGGCAATATGTATGACGACATCCTACCAATGGGCCATTAGCTCATCTACAATTATTCTACGAAAATGATAATGAGGCCCATCCTAATCCAGAGTCCAGGGATGCCAAAAATCCGGCTATCTCATTAAGTCTTGAACCATTAGTGAGGCATCCCAGTAGGTTTCTTTAAAATGTATTTCGGGGTGAAATGCTTACACCCGGATTGTATTGCGTAAGATAGTTAGATTGTAAGATGGGGCTGGTTATATTGGTCAAAATTGGCCATTTAACTTCTAGTCAAAGGATAAGACACATTTTAAAAACATATAATCATAAAGTACCATTAACAATGACTACTAATAATCTTAATAATATAATCGAATCAAATAAGGCTCAAACAATCAAATAAAGTTACAACAAACAAACAAAAGTAAAGTTAAGTTGAAAGTAAGTACATAGTCGAACGATAGTATAAAATAAATACATTGCCTAAGGAGCTGGCTTGCAGTCTCGTGTCAAATTATGCTCCCTGAGTAATAGATAACAATCATTCTCGTAGAAATCACTAAAATAAATCAATTGGGATATCCTATCGTAAAACGTGTTTGCTCTGCAATACTTTTATAATTTCAGTCCTCTTCTGGTCTGTTCCTCATAATATATTGCGTTATTATTAAATAAACCTTTTCACTTTCAGCGTTTTGTGTCAATTCAATCAGGGCTCAGATTAGATACATATCAAAATTTAGTAATAATTGACAAATATCATAAATTAAATATATTTTGGAAAATAATACGGTATATCGATTTTGTCGAAAATATGTTTTGACCACGTTCAGATAGTTCAATTCGTTCAAACTGTTGACTGTTTTAAGCTAGGTTGGAGTTCTGAATACGACCAGGAGAAATGCGCAATGATCTATAAAAAAAGTCTTCAAATGTTATTTTAAAAGGCTCGCTTGTCTTCGATACTTCAAAAAAAAGTATGCTAACAGTAACAGATAATAAATAAAGAAAAATATTTTCTCATAAAGGAAACATGCGACCCCTGTTATTAACAATATAGACAGCGGGCAGCAGGCTCGGCGGTCAACGAATTGCAACAGATGTAGCGCGTGTCGTACAAGGGAGAGCAGAGCGATTCGAGTCGCCATACTGAAACTGTACCGCACGTAAACATTACTAGGCTCGTGGGTAGGTGTTAGGTTTAATATCTTATCGCTACCCGCTCGTGATTACACGAGACTAGCTCGTGCCGCGGCTACGTCTGTGTTAAACTTTAATACAGCTTTTCTTAGAAATAATTTTGATTGAAATGATTGGTGACAATTTAAATGATGAAAAGCATTTGTGATATATTAGCTAGATTTTAAAATAGAAATTTATACTTTTAAGAGCAGCGTGGTGGAATATGCTCCATACCTTCTCCTCAACGGGATAGGAGGCCTTAGCCCAGCAGTGGGAAATTTACAGGCTGATTATGTTATTTATTTTTATGTTTATACTTTTATGAAAATTTAATGGTTTTTATATAATAGGTATGTATATAATAGTCGGGCAAAAGGAACACTTCATAGTAAGGGGTCACCATTTATGGGTATAGTCATTGGCACTGTAAGAAATAATAACCACATCACATCTATGCGCTAACATTAGATGTTATGTCTCTTGTGGCTGTAGTTACAATAGCTCAAATACTGAGTATTCCTGTTTGGCGGTAGCGTATCTAATAAGAGGGCGATACCTACCCAGACGGGCTAGCACAACGCCCTACGACCACTTAAACCGCTTCGTTTCAGGTATATCTCGATGGTAGAGGCTTGTGCTGCGTGATATCCACTGGTATCTCACCCAGTTCAGTTTATATGGTGAGTAAGACAGTATAATAAATAATTTATTATTATATTAACAACTCATGAAAAACAACGTCATTTAATAGGATTGCTAAATTAGATGGTGGGCGTTATATTGTAAACAAAATGAAATGTTTGTTTATTTCGTATTATTTTCTAACAATATCGATAGTGATGAAATCATTTGTTATTCTTTCCTTATCGGCCAATAAATAAGTAACCAAAGACAAAAGCCTATTGATCAGCGCTATGAGGTTACAAGCGATAGCCGGCCCCCGAGGGACGGGGATGTATCTTATCCCGCCCTCTTCGCAGATTCTTACCCGATTTAAAGATACTTCAGATATCAGCTCTTTTTACAAGATATAGTAAAACTGGCATTACGCTATTAGAAATATGGTCGATTTCATTCAATTTTTATGAATAAAAAATATAAAACTGGAAATAAAATTTACAATTATCAAGGTGGATTACTGACGCTTGTAGTGTTGATAATTTGAGTCTTTTAAATAATTATTGTGCCTAATGTCTGCACCATATGGTTTGTGTGTAAATTGTTTTTTTATGTTTCCATTTGACTCGTTTTAATAAATTGGTATTATTTGTATGGTAAATATTGCAATTGATATATAAAATCGGTTTAGTAGGCTTTAGCTGTAAACACTCCTTGAGCTGATTGAGCTTTAGTCATCAGACGGAAAAAACAGTTTACAATCAAAGTTCTTCATTTAAAACTCCTGTATATTTTCTTAGTCATATAATGCACTAACTAAACAAATAAAATTATATATTAAAATAATATTTATAAAAAGCGAGAATTCTTGTGAGAGAGCTTGAAATTTCCTCATTTTAAAACACCTTTTATGGACGTATAAAACGGTCGTACTCTTTGTACGTCGGTGTCACGCAAAGAAAAGTTCATAGGAAATCTAGTTGTAAACTGAAAACAATCCTCAATGTGAAACCGCTATTCACATACAGAGTTAGAAAGTTTGTCCAATTCACCATAAACTTGGAATCGTACGCAGTGGAGCTTTTGTACGACTTACCAACTTCACACAAAACCACAGAGTAAATAGGTTTTGTGTTAAGCACGTGAGCAGAAACTATTGTTAGGTTACGTGACCACAATACGCTGAGCGGTTGCTATGCTATTAATTGTAGTTAGTAACATTTTTCAAATATTAAAATTATTTAGTTTCATGATTCACTTGTAGAAATAAACTGTAAATATTTATTATTTGCTACATAAATATTGCGATGTTAATTGTTATAATACATACGTATTATGCTACGCAATATTTTTTTCGTTTGTAAGCCGATGACACCTTTATTAATAAGAGTATGCTAGGTAAAAATTATAGATATTTCACTTTAATGAAATAATTCCACCAAATTGGGTAGAAAAAGAATGAAAGTTTATTTCACCAACAACAACAAACATACGCTGGTTTAACATACAAACTATATGCTATGTCCTCCTGACCGATTTGAGTCCGCTTCACATCTCATATTCCGATGAAACGGCGCTACGACGAAACCGGACAGAGATCAGAACTATCGGTTGAACGTGTTTTCCGATGCACGGAAATGTAAGCTCTGTAAACTATGAAACTGCGGACTGTTACTGAGAATTTTGTGACAGAAAAAACCCATCTTTTTTGTCCCAACCCAGAGCTTGAGTCCAAAACTTCGCGGTCAACGACCTCATAAGCTAGCTAATTGTATACAACACTTATGACTAAAATAAATTTGATTTCAGTATAAACATTTCAACCCAACCACATCGAAATCCATTTTTAAGTTTATTTCATATTTTATTTTGAGTTAAACATTAAAAGGCATTAGAAATTTACTAATATTACAAATGCGAAAGTTTGTATGGATGAATATTGGAACTCAATCTTGCCAGAACAGTTAAACGAATCTGATTTGGCCCAGAGATAAATTATAACCTTACTTTTTATCATAAAATTTGTACGTTATGTACCTCCCTCCCTTGTATCGCGGGGACGAAGCCGCGGACGGTAAACGATACATTATAAAGAGATAAATTACAATGTTAATTATATTTTTGATTTGCCTAATCATTACTTTTGCGTAGATAAGATAAGGAAGTATTTACTTGAGTCGAGATGGCCCAGTGGTCAGAACGCGGAACCGGTGACTGCGGGTTCAAGAGCAAGCACCACTGAATTTTCATGTGGGCTTATAAAAACATTTACGTTTATAACTCATTTCGGCGATGAAGTAAAACATCGTGAAGAAACCTGCATGGTTCTAATTTAAAATAAATTCTGCCACATGTGAATCAACCAACCCGCATTGGAGCAGCATAGAGTATGCTCCTCACCATCTCCTCAAAGGGAGAGAAGGCCTAAGCCCAGCCGTGGGAAATTTATTACTGTTATAATATAAATTATTACATTTACTTACCACCTCGCTTATAAAGTTTTTCCTTTTTCTGACATCAACAATGCGACATTTGAAAGAAGAAAACATAACATTGTTTAATGAATACCCCTAAAGATGTACAGGTTAAGCCGTTAGACACTAAATGCTAACTACGTCAATTTACTTGTTGATATATAAACCTTTTTTGTTTGACTGCGTCATTTGCTTCCGTGCACTTAGGGCGGTGCCACAATCGCACCTGTCCATAACATTGTACTCTTCATGTTATTTGCTTTTTCTCATTTAAGTTTCTTTGAAACAAGTGATTTCGTTCTATTACTTTATACCGAGTACTGAGAGTGGGTTTTACTATTTGGAGCTCTTTAAATACTTTTTTGTTTTTGGCAAACTTCTTTTAAAAATAGTCATTCTCATAATAATTTCTTTTAATGCATGGTACATATCATCCATTGTCTGTCTTTGTTAGTCTACTCTTCAAAAGGAAATAGTCTAAAGATGACTAAGAAAGACTGCTATCCGTATAAGAACATCAATTTATCCTTAAAATTCCGAAACCGAACAATAAAAGTAAGTATAAAATTAAATTAAAACATATTTAATCAAAGATTATTTTTAAGTAACGTAGTTAAGTATTTTCTGTTCAACATCATAACGTAAATTAATTAATTGTTAAAGAAAAATACAAAAGAATGATGGAAATTTCGGAAAAAATGTAATATTATATTTTATACTTTATGATTCGGAGATACCCAATTTTCCTGAATCCTTAACAATGGATACGAAGCAACAATAGAACATCGGTATTTAATATATATCGATATTCTAAAAATAAAGTGAAAGAAACCCAATACACATATTTCGGGAACATTTTTGTACTAAATTCAATTACTTTCGAAAACGGCATGCTAAGAGTTTCGCTTAAGCTAAATTGTGAGGCCTACGACACGACTCCATTTGCAAATTAGACGCTTACCGACACTTGCCACCAATATATATGCGATAATAGCCTTTAGCACTTAGGTAATAGAAGTTAATATAACAGCATCTGATGACATCTGTATTTTCGCACTCTCAAAATTGTATTAGCACGCTTTGTTCAATTCCTAAGAGGTAATTAGGGAAGAGCATTGTCAGCGATTAGCGAAATGTAAGATATCATTGATCGTATCTTTAATCTCTTTACTTGAGATAAATTTTTCGTTCGACGTTTGCCAATCGTCTAGACGCAATTGTTAAAGTAGATTGGGTTTAATTTATAAACGAAGATTCTAAGTGAAACGAGTAATGTAATATTGATTTTATCTTAAAGTAAATGAATAAAGGATATAATTCAATAACATAAACTAACTCTGAGTTTCTGAGAATGTGGTAATTTCTGATTCAGACATAATCAGAAATTACCACATTTTCAAAAAAATATACTTACTTAGATCATACATATCAATAAGATATAAAACTTACCAATGTTCAATATAAATAAAAATAATTATCAAAATTGGTTCACAAATTAAAAAAATATACAGGAACTCCTCCTATTTAAAGTCAGTTAAAAATGAGAATATAAATTGGAAATAAATCGATCAGAATAGAGCGTAAAAAAACTAAGAATGAATCAGAGTGTACACAGTGATCTCTGACCCGCAGGACGCCAATCAATCAAGAAGATCCAACTAAATACTACATTCTGATCTTCAAGCTCATCGATCGCCAAACTCAAATGAACTTTACCAACCAAAAAATAGAGTATACATTAGCAAATATGTCTCATAAGCATATAGTTTTCACAATGATGTGATTAATGAAACAGATCGAGTGGTACATGGGAAAGTGTCTAATAGCTACATTGATGTATTAGGGGATTATAATGAAACAATGGAGATAAAAATGTTCATCTAATAAAGACTTGACGTGATGAACGAAAATGTTTGTTAAGTCTGGAGATAATTGTAGTAATGTGAATACGACTTATTAATTTAACTTAGATAAAATATCACTTCAACAAATTAATATGAAGTAATAAAATAAAAACTATCATATTCAACAAAACAAATTCAAAATCTAATCTCCTATGAATCCTATTAAGAAATTTCGTTGAATTTGAATATAAGTTTTAACTAAAAGCTAGAGACATTTAGTGAAACAAGAGAATCTTAATCTCATAAGATTTTAAATTCATCAGGTTAGCAACGAACAGCTCAGTTTGAGATAAAACTGCTTATTAAACTACTTCAACTTCTACTAACTTAAGAAACTTCTAAACTTTACTTAAATCAGAAAATGTATAAATCTTAAATACAGCATCAGAGCTGTTTATAAATAAAATTATCCATTCTGCTTTTGATTTATATTGTTTTAAATATAATTTTACTGCAAATTTACCTGAACTTATTTCCCAATTTCGCGCAACAAAATTGAAATTTATTGATTTGTGACAATTATGCGTTAATATTTTATTGGTGTCTCTTTGTTCTTTGAAAGCTTGCACCAATATTTGTGTCAATTTCGAAACAGAAATTTAAATTTAGGATGGTGATTAGAAGGATATTGTCTTTAGAATAGTGCAATACATAACTGCGTACATAAAATTTCTGATGTGAAACTCTTATAAGACCACTTTCGAGTCTATTCGGCCGTGCAGTTTCTCTCCCTATATTTTTTCTCCGATTACTTGATTTCTCTTATTTTCTAACGTAGTATTATAAAACCTTTCCGCGCGTGAATGATCATTTTATGACCGGTGTCAAAGTCGACCTTTAGCTTTTCATTGGTCTGTCGAGATGATCCAGAGGTTGGAAAATGCTATTGTTTACCAAAGGTTGAGTTCATAGAAGGTTATGCATTACTGAGTTTTTATATGCATAAATTGTATGTTTAATTCATATCGTATTACGAGGTAAATAAAAACTTTAGCGAGGAAACCCGTCGAATGGAATATGTGTACCCATATCGACCAAGCCACACTGAAATAGCGTGGTGGTATAATAATCACGGACGCTTAAGCCCAGTAGTGGGATATTTGCAGGATGTTGTTTTCCTTTAATTTTCTTAGATTTATGTGCCGTAATACTTACTAAATTTGTCAAAATTCCCTTATTAGGTTTGCTCGTGTAGGCGTTTTATGTAAATATTGGATAAAGAAATAAGTTTCATGCACGAATACATAAAATTAACGAGGTAAATTGACAAAGTTGTGTACATTTTCGTGTGTAGGTAATTTTTCGTATATTCATGTTTGAATTGGACTATATGAGATAATATTTGTGTTACATTTTCTCTGTTGGTGTTACTTAATGGGATTTTTTATTTTGCTGAATCGTATCATTCTTGTTCATACATTTTTATTATATTAGATACTAACAGTAACTTTTAGCATTTATTTTAGGTCACAATTTTTTTAGTTAGGTTACAGTTTTACTTCTAAGTAATTTAAATTTTCTTTTAAAATGACTTACAATGCTTCTATGTTTACTGGTCAAATTTTACATACCTACAGTTTTAATTGAGCTTTCAAATTTTACTCAAAGAAATGTTGGATTAACAGCAATGAATAATATCTCCGCATCAAGTCATTCCAGTACATCCTCAAGATTTAACCGAGAGTCTGAACTAAGACCAAATGTTTATTCAGCCAGTGCAAAGCTAGAGGTTGCAGTCGAGGGACAATAAATTGTAAAGACAAGATTAAACTTGTCAGGTCCCCCATTTACTTAACGCAAATTTATGCAAATTCCACGCCTCCGCTCGACTCCCGCCAAATCTTGAAATGTTTTTGTTTCTCTAATAGTTCTTGAAACAGTTTATGAAAATATCACTCATTAAATTCAACTCTTGTTAAAACATTTAGCAGTATTTTCAGCTTATTTCATGACATGGCTCGTGTGGATCTTAATTAGCCATCGCGGGTTTTAATCCAAGTAAACACCCAGTTTTGATATTCTTAAGTGGTGGTTGAAATTTATCTCAGTTACTTAATAATCGTCAAGAATATTATGCATGACGAGTTAAATAATACTGTGCGTCATGTTGGTAGAGTAGAACTCGTAGTGGAAAAGTGTCAGGCAATAAACACTAAAACTTACCTTTCGAGGAAAACGATGTTTTATTTCATCAATAGGACATAAACGATCTGCTACTTTCCTTTTTGTTTAATCTGACTAAAACCATTCACAGTCTATAAAATAATATACGTATAAACCACATAAACATTTTGCCAGACTGTAGTCAAAGTATACGCATTATAGGTAAATATTCATAATAATTTACACAGATGTATTTTAATATAAATATTGCAAATTTATCGATTCATATAATTACCGACATAACTACTCTAATTGTAATAACTAATCTTAAACTTATTTTTAGTAGCCAAAAAAAGTAATAATAAGTCACGTGACTTCCTAGACATAGCTTTTTCGATTGTATATTTATAAACTCATCATATTTATTTACTAGGACAGCGAGCGCGTTATAGTAATAGGAGTTAACAAGATCGTTTCCTGTAAAACTTTACGGCGGAGAGCGGCCCTCAATCAGTTGTTAAGTGGCTAACGAAATAAACTGTCACTTCCACATTCATATGCCGTATATTTTAGGGTTGTTGCTCATTTATTTTTAATGGATTATAAAAATACTGAAGCCGAACAAAAAAAAACACTTTAATAGACGATAAAAGTATAAACAACTATATTATTATTATTATACACTTGCTGTAAGACACCCCTCAGTTAACGAGCTGAAAATATTAAGGAATATAAAATGTTACAGGCGCGCGAAATTCCCGAACACACGGGTGCAGTATAAAATAGAAGCTACTGCTTATACATCAAAACTTCTTGAACTACGGGAACAAAGGTGATGTATCCTTTGTAACTGCAATTACACTGGCTTATGTAGCATCCGATTCCGAACACAACAATACAGTATTGGATTTTGGGTAGGGTGACTGACACATGATTGGTACCCAAACGAACCTGCGAAAAATCGTACCACGTGTAAAATTGCATCCCATATTTTAACAAAACTTTAATTTTCCTTATCATAACAATATGATAGGTTTCTGTTAGAAGTAGTAGTCTATCAATTGACAGATTTCTTAGTCCTTCAGAAAGAAAATAATCCAACTACCAAATCTTTAAATATTTAAGTCTAGCTCGCCTTCTGATATATTTACATAAATTTATACATAAAGCACTAGATTGTGAAATTACTGATAAGACACTCGGTGAGCATCGAGATGAAATACATAATATCATAATTAATGTCTTAGTTATCAAATGATTGTTTCTATAAACCGATTGCCTCAGGTAATTTCGCAGTATCTCATGTTTTACTGCGAGGAAAACCCTCATTTTTTCTTCATTACTGGTGACAAACGCCTCATAAATAATCTAATACGCAAACGCGATTTGTGTGACAGACAAACGCCATCATAAAACAAATTAATTGATGTATGTTATGTTATTCTTGTGTGTAGTTGTTTGTATGTGTGAGTTAATTATTTATTTTTTACTATTCATTTGAACTCCTACAAACGTCCTTACCTGTATTTATAAGTTTTTTTGGTAGAGAATTATCATTAAACCCGACTTATGAATGATGTATATTTTGTATTGTGCCAAGAAAATATTAAAGAAATAAATATTATTCATAAAAGTTTAATTATTATCAGCGGAAACAACTGTATAAATATCAATTTATTTAAAACTAAAAAAAAATAATGACAATTAATATTACTTATATTCCCAGATTAAATATGCGATATATTTAATACCAGAAAATATGAGAGTTCTTAAAAGCTGCTCAATAAACTGCATTAAAAAGTTTAAACGGACGAAGTCGCGGTCTCGCTAGTTACGAATAATTTTTAAACAAGACGCGTGTAAGATATCATCGCTGTCGGGAGCGACGGCGGCACTAAAACGAATTAATATTGCTTTAATGTCTCTTCCTTGGTCATAAATAATTTTTATCTCGAGTTTTTTGAACGGCTTACTCTCTCGGGGAAACAAGAGATTCTCCGAGATGCTTTGGATGCTGTCGTTTTGATCGCTTCGCAGTTTGTTTTACATTTTTTTTTATACTGCGAAGTAAACGTCGAGCGATCGATTACCGACTTTTTTTTTTAAATTTACTTTTCAGTCTGATTTACTCGATAAGAATTAAAATAATTTATTTCAATTTAAAGTTACGCAAATTGTAATAGGCGCATACAATATTTTTTACGTTATTGATGTATTTAGCGTTTAACAGAAATGCCCTTCTCCTTTCGAATAGTTTAGAGCAGTAGGTTAACTAGCCGTTAATATCGATGACTACAGATAACACAAGTGTGTGCACGATATCTTATACATCTGTTACTTTTACACCTGTAGCAGGACGGTCGGGGTGGGGAGGTCGCTTTACAGCCTAACGGAAGTAGCATCGCTATCTCAGGTCTTACAGCAATACTTACTATTGCTATGTTTCTGTTGGAAGGGTGAGTGAGCCAGTGTAATTACACACACAGGCCCAAGATGCCTAATATCTTAGTTTCTAAGGTTGGTGGCGCATTAGTTAGAAATAGTTATAATTGCTTTCAGTATCAAAATCTATGGGCGTTGGTGACAACCTACCGGCAGATGGCCCATTTTCTATTCACCAATAGTACAATCACCTTTTTTAGTGGTTCGACTTGGGGTTGAATGGGACTCCTGTTTCTTAGGATTTACAGCGTCAGTCACTACACCAGTGAGATCCATTAAAAGTGCATGCGAGTTATTAAGACCGTGATTCCAGCTAAACGTTCTTAGACCTGTAGAATAATCAATTGTATAAACTTTGCGCCCTTTAAGATATTAGACTCGGTGTTTAAATGTCGCCATGACCTCACGATTGTGCTCTAAGCTGTTGTAAAGCAAAATTTATGACGTATACTAAAATATTTACAGAACGTGATCATATAACCGAAGTAACTCAAGTTACAAGGGAAAAGACATACCGATAGACATTTTTATAAATATATTATGATTACAGATCATGTTCAACCCTGCTCCATATCTTTCATATGTGGAAATAGGAATGTCTTCCGTACAAAATGCCAATACATTTTGAATCTTATCATGATAACGTTAGGGCGAATAATATGTTTATTAAATAAAGACCTCAGGTGCCGAACGGAGTAACTCATTTCCGGGATCGTAGGGTACACATAGCGAGTGAACTTTGACTGTTTAATTTATAACTATTGACTATTCGTACTAAAAGTAAACAGTTAATCTATGAAGGAAAATATCCTTAAGCATTATATACACATAAGGAAAGTTAAAACAAGAAACGTTTGACATCTATGTATACTAATATTGTTAATGGGAAAGTAACAGACATGGACAGTCTGGGTCTGTTTGTTGCTCTTTCACGGCCAAACCACTGAATACTTGCACTTGATTAATATAATTTGATACGAAGCAAGCTTCAACTCCAAGAAGAACATAGACTACTTTTTTATATCTAACACCGGACGACCAACTCCTAAAATGAGCGAAGCCGCGGGCTACAACTAATAATATAGAAATGTCAAACAGCATTCCTTAGTGTTGTTTCGGTTTGAAGAATGAGTGTGCCAGTGTAACTCCAGGCGCAAAGAACATAACATCTTAGTACCCAAGGTTGGTGGAGCATTAGTGTTTTAAAAAAGTAATATTTCTTAAAGGGCCAATGTCTATAGGCACTGAGAACCACGTAACATCAGATGGCCCATTATGAATTTAAAAAAAAAATCCTAACCGAACATTTTCAACAATAGTTCAAAGCTGGACAACTGATCTCTGATTTTTAATCCAGTACCCATTGAGTCATAGCGTAACATTATACCTACACCCTAAAACGTTCATTCATTTTCAAATTGGACGGTTAGATCTTGATATTAGTGCGTTTAATCAAACCAACAAATTCGCCAGCATTATGGATAAGCCTTAGTTTAATTTTTAAAGTATTATTCAATAATACTCATAACTCTGAAAACAGATGCAAACGTCACTAAGTACAGTTGCATAGCTCACATCTCAACCAGACGGCGTAATGCGTTCGCAAATATTTGCCGTCAGTCGGAGCGTTTCAGAGTTAGATTTAAATTTTTTATCACCACCCCTGAAATACAGCTCTGTTCGATTACGCGGTTAGCTTTTATGATTCTTTTAAATTCGCTGTAACTGAATCAAATAAATTTTTATGGCTTGTTTAATTTAGACTTTTATGGGAAATGGTTTCAATTGAAAAGCGTAGTAATTTCAACCAACGTTGGTGTACCTACTACTACGATGAATGTATTCTAAAAATTATCTAGTGGTAGATTTTATTAAAAATTAATTTAAAATGAAAGATAATAATGATGAGTATATTCAATTACCTCACGTGAAATTTAAGCGAATATTGGACGACAAACCGATTCTCGTCGAAACGATTACTCGTAAAATATTTCAATGAGCAAAAAATCGTTTTGCACACTATCTAATATCTACGAAAAGAATGTCTGCACCGATTTTCAGCCAAACCGAGGTCAATCGCTGTCCAGAATATTTCATTTCTAAATTGAATATGCTAAATTTGATTTTATAAATCATATTTAACGCACGTTCAACTTCTTCTCCAAAGCATTGGACGTTAGACGTCAGACGTTGGACGTTGGACATAGGACGAAGGACGTTGGATAGAATAAGTTCCAATATTTACCTTAAATGGAAAGGAGGCATTAGCCTAGCAATGAAATATTTGCTTTAATCAATGGGTATTAGGAAGGCAAACAAAGAAATGAGTCACCCCACAAACGATCTCCTTACGTTACTCGCTCAATAAACTACTATCAAGACAATATAAATTAAAGTGAAAGTTTGTCTCGTATACTATTACGGCTTACACGTACCTCTCCGTGTCAGCACACGCCAACACAAGGGAGTGATACCACGATTAATCTAATAATACTTAGTACTATAAACAGGAATCTATTTCCACCTCTTTCCTGCTAGATGTCATTAGTCACAAGGACGGATTAACAAGACGGATGGTATAGTTAAAAAGACCGTTTAATCTCCGCCTTCAACGTAGATCTTTAGGATTTTTTATTTAAATCTTTCATTGTTTATGTTCTTGGAAGATTTAATGGATGATAAATTTTATTCTTCTTCCAATAAAAGGCAAGTTGCATTTATTTAAGCGGGAAATTTCACTAAAATGACATGTTTGCAGTCAAAAGGGTTTTGTTAATAAGGAGAGACATTTACTAATGTTAAAGATATTGTTTTGTCGCTGTGATAAGTCGTTCTGTTGCTTTATGTGGATTTAATTATGTTAAAGATATCTTATACTAAAATTGTATGAAGGTAAAGTTTTGTTTTGTTTAATTGTTAGACTGCGCTTATCTCTGATGAAAATGAAAACCTTTTTCCATTTGGTAGCATATTTACAGAGAAATGTTAGTTTGATATTATTACTATGGATCAATGTCAATGTTAATATGTATAAGTCTGTCAATATTTATTTATCTTTCCACCAATCCGCATTGGAGCAGCGTGGTGGAATATACTCCAAACCTTCTCCTCAAAGGAAGAAGAGGCCTTAGCCCAGCAGTGGGAAATTTACAGGCTGCTAATGTAATGTATGTAATATGTTTATTTATCATACGGAGTCAGCCCTATGGAACAATGTTTAGTTTTTTTACCCAGGACTTAATCCGGTATTGCACCCATACCTCGGATATACATAAGCTCCACTCTAGTAGTATAAGATTGTCGTCAAATCGGATTATAAGACTGAGAGAATAAAACAGGTGTGTGCGTTACAGTGTGTAATAACATTAGAAGTCAAAGTAACGCAATATGCGTGCGCAAATATATGGGACACGCTTTATTTATTTAGAACATACAACAAAAGCAACAATAGCTCATGCGTATAAAATACATGAATAATTAGTAAAAATGTAGTTCATTTTAATTCTAATTCCTTTGCTCTCGTAATTTAATGGGACGGAAATCCGACACGGCCGGAAAGAATTTAAGCGCACGACCAACGGATTTACATACTTTAAAAGAAGACCGAGGATTTCTTATTTAATACCGCAAGGAATATTTTTTAAACTAACGAAACAGTCAGTCTGTCGACCTATATGTAATTCAAATATACGAATAAGTTAAGAACTATGACTTTATGTATGGAAAAGTTGCATCTCAATTCGACCTTGAAATCTTAACTAATATTCCTAAAAGAGTTTCATTCTAAATTTGAATCTGACATTTCAAAGAAAGTTAGCACGTCCATACACAATGGGCCCTCATTGGGATTATCTATACCGAACCTAATAACTCTTACGCTGTCAGGGAAAGCATTATTATCCTAAGCCCCGAATAGGGTGATAGATATGGCCGGTATTGCAATAAAGAAAGAATATACGAAAGAGGAGCACGGCAGAGATGCC
Organism: Vanessa tameamea; assembly: GCF_037043105.1. Classification (NCBI taxonomy): domain Eukaryota; kingdom Metazoa; phylum Arthropoda; class Insecta; order Lepidoptera; family Nymphalidae; genus Vanessa; species Vanessa tameamea. The sequence continues at coordinate 12,631,127 of NC_087320.1, read as the reverse complement.
TTTCTAAAGCAAATCTGCAAATAAAGGCCGGTGCCCGTGATAAGCACAATAAGTCTAGTACGAGTCTATCAACAAGTTTTATCTGTTTGAATCCATGAATAAGCACATTCAATTGGTTTATATTGAGAGAGATCGGTTGAGTTCATTCATCGTAACGTTCCGCGATCCTCGCCTCCCGGAACTTCGCCCGTACCGGATGGGATGGAAACTGGGATGTTTGTTTTACTAGATGTGCCATAGAGGAGAAACATATTTATATGTTTCTTTTAAGGAAGTTGAAGTCATATAATAATTATTTATATGCCTCCATAGTTCAAAGGGTCGCTTCGCGTCGATAGTCCAAAGTCAAAGGTCATAAATGGTTTTACGCTTACTTAAAGAGAAAATTAAAAAGATTGTTGAAGGATATACTTTCGAGATACTGTAAGATTTAAACTATAATATTTTTAACTAGCTTAGATTTGGCCATATACGTGATATACAAGTTTCAGTCCCACTGTTGGGCCTAGTCTCTTCTTAGCTTTTCAGGTTCGTACACACGAGGCAGAACTCTATAAGATACAAGAAGGATCATAACATTGTTTTTCTCCACAAGATGAACAGTAATGCTCAAACTTGGACACAGAGGTGCCTCAAGTGTTCCGAAATCTTCGGTTAATGTTCAGTCATCACGGATATCATTTAAATAAAATACATAAAACAACAAAACACATCAATGTAAAACATGTTTCATATGTTCCTCGATCGAAATACCACGCGCTGACTTTCAATATTTCAATTTTTTTCAAGAATAATAGCAATGCCCAATTTCAGGGAAGTACTAATATTTCTATTTACTAATTAAGCTTAAAGCTTCTACTAGGAATGGGGACGACAATAGCCCAAGGGGTAAGAATAGAACCTGTGATTTTTTACATCGCTAGGCGGCCCGTAAACTATGGCGCTATTGTCGCTTAACATTTGTGATTTACAATGAAGATACTACAACAGATATACGAAATTTGTATAAAATAATATCAAATTACTGTGTAAATATTATTAAATGAATCCTAATAGCATATCCAGTAAATCTTTATCTTTGAATTCCTACAGTTAGGACGGCACTATATCAAATGAAGCCAAGAAATAATGACGCTTTAATTGAACGTGAAAACGATTTGAGCTACTGGAATCCTAGTTAATTTTGTGGACTAAAGAACAGTTATGGCGAAGCTTAAATAATTTTAATACTAAATCATTCTATATTGAAAATTGTTTATTTGCTTCTCTTGCAACAGAATTGTAAAATGATGTTTCAAAATAGCTGTGAGAATTGAGCATATTTTGATTTGATTTAAGTCACGATACATGCGTGTAAATCAAAAAGTAAGATTATTAAAATATTTTTTTGTAAAGCATTGAATTTAGACAATTACTATATTGACAGAATAAACTTCTTAAATCTTGTATATGCATTTGGAACATTCGCTTCGTGGATATCAAGAAACTTCGCATTATGATAACTGATAGTAATTTATACGAACAGCTGAGAACACAAATCCAAATCTCTATAAATGTAACATAGTTAAATAACTAGGCAAATAAAGCAAATTCTGTGTAGACTATACATCAAACAAAGCGTAGCAAATTTATTTTATTTAAAACTATATTCATAGTAAGCCTCCCGTTTTTCACTCAGGTGAATATTATGCATAAATATGCTAAAAAGAAAAATACATGGGAAGCACTATAAGAAATCAAATCCATTTGACATTTAAAATTCAAAAAAAGTCAAGCCATATTTGACAAATAGTTGGCGTATACAAAAAACAAAATTACGCTAAACGAATCTTATCCAAATGAATTGATATTTTGCAAAATGTTCGTAGTAAATACTAACAGTAAGTTAGTGACCGATGGTTGGGCAAAAGTTCTGTTATGCAGGTTTTTCCGATACTTATTCGACAACGCTTTTCCCCAAGACGTTGTGATTGCAAATTTATATTTGCCAAAAGATAAGCTATAAAGATCATCATTGAAAAAATGAATAAAATAAGTTGAATCAAAACACTATTCTGTACAATATTATCTAAATATTACAAGAAATCGAGAGCTAGTATTCGTTGAATTTTATACAGGACAAGATAATAAATTGTATATGTCTATTACTGTATATGTCTACTAAAAACTACAACCATATTACGCTATATTTTTATTTCTATATAATATATATATTTTGAATAAAATAAGTAACTTTCTTAATTTTATATTTAATTCCATTTTGTAATATCACGATACTAAGGTGATTTAACCGTCTACCAAATAATTGTACATAACAGGTTCTGTAATCTAACTGGTTTTTTTTTTCGAATTTGAAACCCTTTAAGATCGACTTGTTCTAAACACTATTCTCTCGCCAACCCGAACATATATCGTGATATGCATGAATACACGATCCCCATTCTCGTTTCAGGAATAGTGGTTATTTTTATACAACGTGAGCAATCACGCAGGAACGCTACACACGGAAACGTCGAAAATTTCACAAAAACATTTTATAAATAATTAGTTGTGCTTTCAAAATAATTTACTTATTTAAATTAAATCATATTCGAAATTATAAGATTATACAACAATTGAAGTGAATATTTTGAAAATGAATAATAAAAATGGGATAAAATATTTATTGAAATAAATCGTCTCAATCATTTCGGTTGTTTGTTATTATAGAGTTTCAGTTAAAACTTAAAATGCGATCGTTACAAAACTAACTTAATTTGCACAAAAATATTGTCATGAGTTAGACATAATAACTGCCATATATATATGGCATACTGTATTTTTACGAAATAACTAACTGTGCCACCGCACACGCACTGTTGATGAAGAGAAAATCTTTGGTCCAGCGATTAAAGGTACGACTCTATTTGTATAGACAGAAGATGTATCGGTTACGGGCATTAACAAGTAAACAGCACAAATTGAAAGGCAAACAGCGCTTGACCGCTATTAAGACGAATCACACAACAGTAATGGCTTCCTAGCCCGCAGCCCATCGCCGGCGTCCGGCGATACCCCGCCATTTAGTCTCTTTATAATGGAATCCTTCCATTAGAAGCGAATTGCTGTGTAAGTCTAGACAAGTATTTGGTATAAAAGGATATATTTTAAGATTCAGTGGTCATTAACGTACTTATCATTATTGCAGTTGATATACATAGGTACGTTATATCGTTTAAATAAATAACTCAATTTTTATTTCATTTTATACAAACTAGTGGATTCGTTATATACCAATGCTATGTTAAGCAAAAGTATGACTTACCTAGTATTATTATTGTATTCAAAAGTGAGTTACTTGGATATAATCAAAATTTGAATTATAATAATCTCATACAACATTGTTCCTGTAAACTTTATTCGATGTAAATATAGTATATATTGATTTATGTTTTGATCTTGTTTGCAATAATTTAAATAAAGTAATACATTACAAATCCCATTCGGCACGATAAATTTTCTTTATCAACAAACAGTATTTGTTATTGTAAATAGAAGCCAAAATATCAAGACAACAAGAAAGCCTCAAGTTATTGTTGCCAATCCGGCCTACACAGTCGTCCGTAATTATTAGTTAGCGGTGAAACA